>NW_028241941.1:0-94806 GCF_964263255.1 Lissotriton vulgaris | reverse complement strand
TATCGACAGTCAGTGTGTAAATATATCAGTTTTTTTATGTACTACTGCACTTTATACATGCTATTGAATGAATTATTTCTCTGAGAAAATATTTATTGTGATTTCAAGTGTGATTCATAAAGTCCAACTCTAGTGTTTAATATCCAATTATATCCTGTTGGTTCGGATTCACCCCCATATTGTATGGGCCTGGGAAAAATACCAAAATATCTTTTTGCAAGTCTCCATAAACCCAACTTTTACAAGGGGGGATCCGCTGTGAGGTATCGGTTTTACCATTTCAATAGAAGGATTCATTCACATTATCTCAAGTTGCTATAACCCTAAAAAATGATGAACTTTGTATTGGACATTGATATCTATTCAACTGCTGCTAGTTTAATAGAAAGTTGTTTTTTTGTATTGCACTTGCACATCTTTGCACTTCTTTGCACAATTGAATTTTTAGCCCACGTGGTCAATATAGGAGTATATATTTTGATGCGAGGCATTGTATTTGGTAATAATGCATGTAAACAATGAAAGAACATTTATTTATTTTATGAACACCACTATTTAAGTGCGATGGTTACATTTTGTTGAAAAATTATGACTATGTATTGTACATGTATTTCTTTCGATCTCGCATAGATTACTCAGTATGCCTTCTAGCTCTATTATGGAGCTGATCACGTGGTCATTGGTTTTACAATCACTGTCACTTTAAAAGCACCCTTTATGCAACTTCTATTTGTCGAGTGAGCAAGCGGCTACTGGCTGCGAAACGCATCTTGGCATAAGGGAAATATAAGGGAAATAAAAACATCCTAAAGCACGAACTTACGGGTCTGTTTCCAGTTTGCAGCAAGGGACACGAGGTATCCTGCTGGTGTGTGGCATAGTCTGGATTTAGTTCATATATATATATATATATATATATATATATATATATATATATATATATATATATATATATATATATATATATATGTATGTATGTATGTATGTATGTATGTATGTATGTATGTATATATATATACATACATACATACATACATGCATACATACATATATATAAAATATATATATATATATATAAAATATATATTTTATATATATATATATATATATATACAGGAAAAAAATCCCAAAGCCACCTCCAATCCCACGGACCGGCGAAGCAAAACAGGAGGCGGACCACAGGATCTGTCCAAACAGATCTTTTAATGGCACAGGTAAACAGCAATGACCCTTGCTCACATGCAGAGCAATTACATTTTTTCTTGTTTTTATAATGTGATACAAAAGTGCACGCCCCTCCGGAACAGACTCATGCCGGGTCAGATGACCATAGACATAGTAAAAATACTGTTCAGGGTGATTTCTAAGGGTACAGATACAGCTAGTTGTTGGTTAAAAAGTGCAAAGTTGCATTTGTTAGAATACATAAATGTTTAACTCATATTAAACACTAGCCATATCAACACCAACCATTCTTAAACTTTCTATTGTTTGGAATCATTTAAATCACAGCAAATATATTACAGCATAAAGGCATATAAACTGCATATGTTCCCAAAGATTTAAAAAAATTCGAATGGGTTCAAGATAATTCATGGCAGGATAAATCCTAACACATAGTCAACTACCCATTCGAATAAATATGCATCATTAATGAATCCATTCTGAAGCAACAGCAGTATTTCGGGGAGGATCTTGTGAAATAAAGTGCATGACAGTTTTTTATATATATTACTTTATAACACCTCTGCCTAATGTGCAAAAAGCTGTGCAAAGATAAGTGCAAAAATATGCTATAAAGTGCACTATGTATGATAAATAAATCTGTATAAATATGTATAAATATAATTAACAACAAAATTCGGTCATTGCCTAAATCCATTGTTAAAAACACATACATAACACATTTTTCAAAAAACAGTAATTTATCATATTTAAAAATGATGCTCACCCAATGTGTAAAAAGAGAGGACGAAAGTTCATAATATTTACAGGAGACTGATATAGTAATAATGCATGTCATAGGTAACAGGGAACCTGACTACCTATGAGGACACTAATGTTACTGAGTGAAGATGTAAAACACTCAAAACTCTTTACATATAGTAGGTAACAGGGAACCTGACTACCTATAAAGAAAAAACCATATTGAAGACTCATACCGGAAGCATATCATACAAACTGAGGACAAAGGACAACCTAGACCCATTACTAGGGCAACCTCTGGGACAAAATGCACATAAAAAAATTGTACATGTCCTCTGTATTGTTTAGACCATTCGGCCATTTACTGTTGAATTCTAAAATCATGTTAGTCTCAAGTTGCCTCAATTTTTGCTCTGTATTGCCACCTCTGCGTGGCTTGGGAATAGATCCCACCACAAAATAAGTTAGACAGGCTACGTCATTGTTATGTATCTTTTTGAAATGACATGCTACCGGATAGGCAGGGTCACTATGCAAGATGGCTCTGAGATGCTGTAAAATCCTGACATGCACCTGTATATATATATTACCTACCGGCGGTCGGTAGTAGGTAGTTATAGTTAGGACCTAGTTTCCATAAGAAATCCGCAACATTCTATTTGGAATAACTTTGGCGCTGGTTGACAAATGTTTGTGAAATTCTCAAAGAAGATGGGGCGCTCCGCTCCTTCCCTGATAGTTTGGGGGGGATTCGTGAAGCAGGGGTCGAGAAAAAAGGGGGGTCCCAAAACATGTTTTCCCCATGCAATTTTCTATAGGGACCTTCAGACATGGCTACAGCCCAAACTGCTGAACGGAATTACACCACATTTGGCAAAATGGTTGAGTTTGGCTCGCAGATTATGCTTTTTTTAAATGGTGTAAATCTGTTCAGTAGTTTCTAAGAAAATCAAAAGTAAAATCATAGATATATCTATAGACGAAGTATGCGTACCGTCCGAGGACAGTACTAGTACCATTACAAGCACGAGCTGCATGCTAATTGGCTGTCAACTGGCTGTTAACACTCCAAACCAGGAAGTGTTGGCAGCCATCTTGTGTCTCGGTAGAACCGAGGCACCTGAAAACTGAAAAAGAAGTGTGCAAAAGACGCAAAGAGGGCAGGGTAGAAATACCCTGACCCCCTAGGCCTGCTTAGGGGTCCCACAAGGACCACAAGGCCCCAAAAAATATATATGTTTAATACGCGTACCCTGCCAATAAAAAAAACCTGAAGCGTGGCTCCCGTGCTTTTATGTAAATTAGCCCCGGAGGGGCCAAATCCCAGGTGCTTTATATAAATAAAGTGTGGGGGGGTCAAATCCCCCACCACAGTGCCCCAGGGACCACCATCCCCAGGCCAAAGTTTGTAATATAGCGTGGGCCTCTAAGGCCCCCGAGCCCCGGGGGCCGCCACCCCCTGGGGTTTAAGTATTAAGTATGCGGGGTGCTCACGGACCCCCCCGCAGCCCCGGGGACCGCCACACCCTTCTTTTTAAAATAAAAAATTAAAACCTGTGTGGGGGCTCAAGGCCCCCCCACATGCCCTGGGGACCGTCACCTCCCAGGGGCTCTAATTTTTAAAATAGGGGTGTCCGTGATGGACCCCCAGCCCCGGGGACCACCACCCCCAGGGCTTTTAACTGTTGGGAGGGGGGCCACATGGCCCCCTTCCTGGAGCCTTGTGGTGGCCCTGGGGACCGCCACCCCCCCAGGGCCGGCTCCTGCAGTGTACCGGGGTGCCCACCCCAGGACACTGTAGTTTGCTATGGGAGGGCAGGAGCCTCGCGGCTCCCACCCTAACTTAGGAAACTGCTTTCCTATTTGAAAGAGAGAGAAGGTTAACCTGCTCTCTCTTTCAAATAGGAAAGCAGATTGCTTTTCGTCAGGGAGAGCAGCATGTTAGCTGCGCTCCCTGACAAAAAGCAATACCGGCTCGCGAAGGACACGGGGAGCTGGCAGGGACTGTGGAGGGATTGGGGACCCCCTCATGGTCCCCAACAAAGGGGGTCAGCCCCGAGGATGGGGTCCCGGGGCAAGAAGTGCCCTGGGAGGGGGGCCACGTGGCCCCCCTCAAATATTTTAATATTTTTTTTTAAACAAGTAGGTATGCCGGCCCCGGGGGATGGGGTCCCCGGGCCAGAAGTGGCTCGGGATAGGGCCTACACGGCACCCTCCTCCCCCCCTTTTTTTTTTAAATGAGGCAGAGCCCTGGGGGATGGGGTCCCCGGGGCTAAAAGAAGCCACAGGAGGGGAGCCACGCAGCCCCCCTCCCCATATTTCATGTAACTTCTGGTGTGTACGCGTTCAGTACATGTACCGTACGATGTATGATGCCTTATTCGTAAGTCGTACCATACGAGTACCTAAGCAAGAAGAAGAAAAATATTTTTCAGATATTTATCAAGTTTATGTGTTTAGAGGTTGGGTGGCTCTAAAAAGAGCCCTTGTGTTTATTTGGAGGTTTTAGTACCTACAAGTAAGTATCGATGCAGAGTCTAAAGTTCATGAAGAAGACTCTGTTCCCTTCATCTGTAAAATGTACACCATCTCTCCTATAGATGCTATGCATTTTGAAACGCAAATTGTTGTTGTAAATGGGCCCCATTCTATAGTCTCGGAGAAAAGCAGAAATAGATGTATTCACATGTTTTCTAGCTATCCCAATCGGTGGACAATATTTATTGGACCAGTTCCATTTTTGCCTTTTGCATATGTTAGAATACACAAAGGCAGTTTGTGGGAAAATTGACATCAATTCTCCAAAGGTGTCCTTCATAAGCATTTCCAGACCTACCCTAGTCAAAGTGCCTAGGTCATTGCCACCACAGTGCCCAATTATGAGGTTAGGGTGTTGGAGATGGAAAAAGGATTTGACCAATGGCATCAATTGGTGCCACTTTAACCCTCTCTCTCCAATCCATTCAATGCGTACATTTGGTAAACCTAGGTCAATGGCTCTATTTCCTGCATACCTTTGGCTCCAGAAAATGTAGCTGTGTCCCACAATCCACTCTCTAAGCATCTTGAAAGGAGGTCTGGATGCACTCAGATTGTGTCTGTAAATGAAATGGCAGTTCGAAAAGTAAGATTTTTCTAAAATGGTGGATAAGGTGCAGTTTTGAGAAAAGAATAGAAATGATTGGTTGTTTAAAAACATTCTAGTCTGAATAGTAGGGTGCATGTTTCTGTTTTTTAAAAGCATGTTTCTTATTGGTTAAGAAAAATTGTTTGAATGGAACATTACATAGGATAAGGTGATATTTTGAAAAGTCAAGCACACTTGCTGTTTGGATTAGCAACATTGTGTGCTGAACTTGTGACCTGTGTAGTGAGTTGAGTGTTCCATATGTTATGTTATGTTATGTTATGTTATGTTATGTTATCCGGATTTATTGAGCGCACAGATGCCCCAGCGAAGGGGCGTCCTGGCGCTAGTGCAGAACAAAAAACAGGACAGAAGGTGGAAGACACAACACAACAACAGCAGAACTAAGGAGCTACGGGGAAGAGAAAGGTTTTGACAGCCTTCCTAAAAGCAAGGAGCTCATCAATGGCACGAATGTGGACAGGCAAGGAATTCCATAGTTTGGCGGCAAGGACTCGATAGGAGCGACCGCCAATCCTGGATCCCTTGAAACGAGGAACTATGGCAAGGTGGAGAGCAGAGGACCTCAGAGAGCGAGCTGGAACATAAGGGGAAATGAGTTGCTGCAGAATCTGAGGGGAAGAAAGCTTAAGGATTTTGAATGTCAAAATCAAAGATTTAAACTTTATTCTCTGTGCCACCGGAAGCCAATGGAGATTGAGGAAGGTTCTCCTAGCAGAGCAGAATTTAGGCAAACCAACCAGAGCCCTGGCGGCAGCGTTCTGGACGCGTTGGAAACGGGAGAGCTCAGCCTGATTGACTCCAAGAAAAAGAGAGCTAGCATAGTCTAACTTAGACAAGATCGTGGCTTGTACGATGAGTTGACGGGTGGGAGCGTCAAAGTATTTGAAGGTGGACCGAAGCTGACGCAGAATCCCAAAGCATGATGCAGCAGTCTTTTTAGTATGAGTGGAAAAGCTCAGTTGGGAGTCAAACCATACCCCAAGCTTCTTAACTTCAGTGACGGGGGTAGGGGTAGGACCGAGCTCATGTGGCCACCAGCTATCGCCCCACAGATGAGTTTGTTTCCCCACAATGAGCACCTAGGTTTTCTTAGCGTTCAATTGCAGGAAATTATCATTCATCCAGTGGGCCACAGATATAAGTCCCTCACGGAACTTAGCTGCCTCGAGATCGGAGGCCCCACTAATCGCAACCGCCAGCTGCGTGTCGTCTGCGTAGGACACGATGGAGAGGTTCCCACGCATGGCGACTGCAGCTAGCGGCTGAACATAAAGATTAAATAGGGTGGGGCTTAAAGCCGATCCCTGAGGAACTCCCTGGGCAATCGCATGTGGTTTGGATTCGAAGGGGGGCGTGATGACCCTGAAGGAACGATCAGATAGAAAAGATCTAAACCATTCAAGAGCCAGCTTATCCACCCCTGCCTCAACCAGACGTTGGAGTAAAATGTCATGGGAGACAGTGTCGAAAGCGGCACTTAAATCAAGGAGCACAAGTGCCGCCGTGTGACCAGAATCCTCCAACATGCGAAGATGTTCAGCCATGTACAGGAGCGCAGTCTCGGTGCTGTGACCGGGCCTAAAACCATTCTGCGAGGGATCTAAAATATTCGCAGAATGGAGATGTTTTGCTAGAATGGTATTAACATGAGCCTCAGTCAATTTAGCAGCCCACGGGAGAAGAGAAATGGGACGATAGTTTTCAGCTTTTTTAGGGTCTAGAGCAGGTTTTTCAAGATAGGAATTACCTGCGCCTGTTTCCAGGCACAGGGTACAGAGCCCGAGGACAGTGACAAATTGACAAGTTTACAAAGCGGGGGAAGGCAGATAGAAGATTCTCTGAATTGTGAGGGCCGCAGGGGATCTTTCAGGGAACCGGATTTAACCCTAATCACGAGTTTGTCAAACTCCTCCATAGAAAGCTCCGGAAGATGGGATAGCGAAATGGTGGTTTTAGAAGTGGCTGTGGTACACTGCCGGGAACCTGTAGGGCTGGGAAAGGCTCGATAAATACCCTCCACTTTATTAATAAAAAAGGCAGCCAAATCCTCACAGTGGGAGGCAGAGCAGATCTCAGCGGTAGAGGTTCTACAGGCAGTAAGATCTTTCAGTGCTTTAAAAATAAGTTTACTAGGGTTGGAGCTAGCACTGAACTCACGAGAGAAGTAAGAGGCCCGGGCCCTGCAGATGGCTCTGTGGTATATCTTGATGGTGGCGAGGTACGAAGCTTTCCTGACCGGGTCATATGACTTGCGCCAGGCTCTTTCGGCTTGTTTGCAGGATTTTTTTAATAGCCGAAGAGCATCATCATACCAGGGACTGGAATGGCTGCGCTGTTGTTTAGTCAGGGAAAGAGGAATAAGCTTGTCCAACGCATTAGTGAGCCAGCTGCAGTAAAGATTGTAACCGGACTCCGCATCTGTGAAAGGGGCCAAAGGGACCTCGGCCAAAAGCTGATGAAAGTCATTAAGTTTCAACTTTTTCCACGGGCGCCTGAGAATGGCAGGAGTAGGGGCGGCTACAGGAGGATCTTCAAGTGAAAGATGGCATTCAATTAGGTGGTGGTCAGTCCAGGCCATAGGTCTAGGGGGCAGGACTTTGGCCGAAGTAAGAGAAGTAAAAAAAGGGTCTAGGATATGACCACCAATATGTGTATCATGATGAACTAATTGAGAAAGTTGGAGAGCCTCCAAATCAGCACAGGTGCTACTGGCCGCCGAAGGACAAGGAGAATCAAAATGAAGATTGAGATCCCCGATTATATTAAAATTGGCAGTTTTTAGGGCCAAAGAGCTAACTACATCAGGAAGGGCGGCCCTGAAGGCAGCATCGGGGCCCGGAGGACGGTAAATGAGTAAACCAGAAAAAGAAAAGTGCGGGTTAACAGAGACTGAGAAATAAGCACTTTCACATCCCACAATATCCATGGCTTTCCATGTACAGGGATACCTAGTTTTAATAGCGGCTGTGATGCCGCCCCCTCTAGAGTCACGATTAAGAGTATAGATGGTGTACTCTGGGGGGAGTGCTGAGTTGATAGCAACTGAAGCATCATTATGGAGCCAAGTTTCCGACATAAAAAGTATGTCAGGAGCTTCATCAAGTAGGTCATGGACATCAAGATGGTGCTTAACTAAGGATCGAACATTAAGATGATAGAACTTTAATATGATAGGTTCTGGAGACGGACGAAAGGCCGGGCAGTGAGTGGGAATCGGGGTAGGTGTAGGAAGCACAAAAGCGCAGTCAGGGCAGCTAAAAGGGCCACACAAAGGATGGAGAGAGTTCTCCGAGCAAGGAGCAGTGATAGAGCAAAGATGAAGAAGGTCGGTTTTAGTATACATGGCTGAGAGAAAGCCAAGAAAAGAGGGAAAAAGAAAATAAACGTACCGACCAGGAATCAGGAATATAATGTTACCATGTCAACAGGCAGTAAGCAGATTGGGGGTAGGGTTCAAATTTATGTCAATTGGAAAGGGCTGAAATGTGTAATCAATAGAAATGTGTGTTAGATTTTGAATTAATGCGGGAAGCAGTATGATTTGATATTTACATGTATATGTGTACAGAATTAGAGGGAAACGTTGCCATTTTTTGGTTTTGCTGAGTAGTGCAGTACACAGATTCTGTATAAGAAAATCTGGTGTGTTACTGACATTCTTCCTAATCTACAAATCAATTTAAAAGGTAAATTAGTACTGTGTGAGGAGTTTTATGTGGGGTTTTTGTTTTAATATAATTAATGTGTTCTTCCTGGTAAAATCCACATAGTTTTGTCGCTTGTTTAGAATTACATTGTGAGATTTACAAGCCCCTTGCGCCATCAGTGTATCACTTTGCGTGACGCACCAGTGGCGCAGCCTGCTAAGTGATATTTACAAGCACAAGTAAAGTGACCCTCCGTGACTTAACCTGTGCTTTTAAAAATCGCCCTTGTTCACACAACAATTTTGCGTGTTAAGAGCGTGACATGGTTGTTGCTGTGGATCTTCCCATGCAACACCCATTTCTCCAAATGCATTTCCAGATTTATGAGAAATCGTAAAACTGGAAACGCGTCAGATTGCTGCATCAGAATAGGGGTGGCGTAGGGAAGAGAAACAAGAAGAAATGTTTTCATTTCTTGTCGTTTTTTCCTCTTTCAGAGCGTGCTGTATTCTACAGTATGCTTTGAATTCGGAAAAGCAATCTCCTCATGGCGGAGGCATCCTTGCACCATGGTGTAAGGGTGGCTGCGCTGATGCATGGCAGCTGTTTCTGTGCTAGTGCAGGGGAGACCACAGGAATGCGAAATATTATTGTATATATGTCGCATTCCTGTGCTCTGAAAGTGCCGTAACGTGGCGCAGCTGAAGGGTATGCAGTGCCGCGTTGCGGCACTTTCTTGTAGCTGTGCTCCGTGGGATGTGTGCAGTCATATCACTTGTTGCAGACTAGTAAGTGTTTTTCGGTAAAGTGAAAGGATGCTGCTATATGTCTAGAATCACACTGTGAGTCAGTGTGTATGTAGGAATATAGTGAGAGAAGTATTTGAGTTCCTCATGCATTTGCAGGCATATAAGTGCTTAAAGTTTTTTATTGTTGTTAAGTTATCACGTATCAATCCACCTCCCATATTTAACATGTCACATTGAATCTTTTGGATATGACTGGCGCCTGACCACCTTACCTGGCAAGTTTACGCCTCTGAAACATATATTGCAATGTAATGTATGTTCTGATGAAATTCTGGTTTCTGACGTTTTTATTTAATTTCATGTATTTCATTACACACTAACTGTGCCTGACCACCATGCCTGGTAGGTCCGCGCTGATCTTTTGTCATATGTTTATTTTGATGCACCGTTGAATTTGAATTTTATCAACTACGCCCGGTCCGCGCCGTCAGACTGATCCCTTATCATGTTTTATCTGTTTCATCTGATGTTGTTTTTGACTGTGTAGGTCCCATAGTGCATATTCACTGTTATGAGCATGGCAGGTCTGCCCGATCCATGATACGAGCTTTCACCCTTGGCAGGTCCAAATCGCCCCTTCCAATTATTCTATGCTACTTAAAGAGTCTTTTTTCAGTCAGCAAGTGACAGGGAATGCGGCGTTTTCTAGCCCTCCCGGTTACTATAACAACGGGAGTCTGTCTTCACCGAGGCTATTTAAGTTACCTGGTAACCCTGGCAACACTTCCTGGTTGCAGCATAACGCGGCGAGATGCTGGCTCGCACGCTTCGTGAAGGAAATAATCCCTTCGGGTGAGTTTTTTACCCTCCTGGCCGTATCTGCCGTCTCTGCAATCGGCTTCCATTACGGGGCATTTCGAAACTTATATATTCCGACCACTTGTATTTGCAGATGTACCGGAGGATTTTTATTGTACGGACTGCCTGCACCGAGGCTAGTTAAGTAACCTCGGCAACCCTTCCTTGAACTTGGCTCGCACGCTCCGCGAACTGAGGAACCCCTTTCGGGTGAGTGTATTCTACTGGCGATATCTGCCGTCTTTTGAGTTCGGCCTCCAATACGGGCCCCCTTAAGTGTATTTACCCTGCCCCCTTGCCCCTGCAGATTTACAGAGGGATTTCCTTTTTACAGACTTTCTGATTATCATCCACTTTGCGGGGAAGGAGCGATGCTTACGCATACCCTGCATCTATCATCTCACGGCGGTGAGGTAGGCCATTTCATTTTATATAAACTGTATACGGCCCCAACGATGTCTGGAGCAAATGAGTAATGGGCGTTCAATATTTTCCAGATATGAACAGAGACCCCAGCAATTAAAATAACTTCAGCCATATCATGGACCACGCTTTGTCAGGTCAACTTGTGTCTTCCTAAACAGGTAACTTGCACTGTGCCCTATATGCCTCAGTATAACCCTCGACCTTTAACTGTACCTAATCTCTTAACCCTTATGTGACGGACTTCTCCGTTTATTGATTGCTCTGGGACTTTTTTAGACCAGTTTAAGTAATTAGTTCTTTCTCTCTCACTATGCTTAGGAATCAGCCCAGCCAACCTTCCCCCCCCCCCCCCCCCCTTCCCCTCACGTCCTGACGAAGACCCGCGCAGTAAGGGAATACTGTCCTACACTCTTTGGGTCGAAACGTAGACATCTATCTACAACCAAGAACTCCTGATATTAGCTTGATTTTTTCGGCAACCTAGGAGTTTCTTTTCTCAAAAATTTTTTTGTTGTTATGTGCATATTGTATTTGACCTCGTGTATGTGGATCAATGATAATTATGTCTTGACCTGTGGATTTATGCATATGGAATCTGAAAAGTGATATGTAACTATCAGAAGTGTGTTTGTCCCTTGCACTTTTTCCCCTTTTCCCTGTGGGCGCATTTAATTTTGTATATATACTGATTCTTCCATCATTGAATGGCTAATGGTGCAGTGAGAATAAAAACACTTGGCACCTTCAATTTTTTTGGATTAATTCAATATAAAAAAGTGTGTGATTATGAACCAATAATTATATGTTTTGGTCTGGGACCCCTGTATACCTATACCGACTGTCCACCCAGGTCCCACTGACTATATGGGTCAACCCAAATTTTTATAACATACTTCGAGCAGACACTGGTCTGCGAGGTTCTCTTTTCTCTTAATCTAAATTCTTTACTTTCTCTAAACCCTTGTACTATAGCTATGGTTGATAAGGAGGTCCTCTCTTATACTGAGGATTACATTAGACAATTTCTGTCAGATTCAGCCAACAGCTTTCTGTCCCCAACTATACCTGCCATTGATTTTTCTCTTAATGACAAAGTCAGTAAGTTGGAACGTCTGGAAAAAAAACTCATCAGAACGAAACTCCATGGACCTTTTCTAGCTCAATGCTTGCAATCCAACATTATCCCTGTAGGCTTACAGGTGAAAGTGGAACCTGCCATTTTCATTGATATACCTAAATTTCGTGAAGGCTTCAGTTTTGTCGCGAACAATTGTTCGCGACACTGGATGGTCCTCGGCATCGAAACAGCCAGTGAACAAATTGTAATCCTAACCAAGGAGATAGCGGACTTGAAGGCCGAAATAACCGGGGACTCCACCCTGACCAACTCCAAAGAGGCCCTGACCAAACTGGTGGCGACCCTCCAGGAATTTGAGACAACTACGATAAAAAAGAAACTTGAGAAATTAGCACGCGACGTGAAATTCTACGACAAAAAAAGAACATACCCGTATCTGCAGGACGAATACTACAGACAAGACAGTCAAGGGCGTTTCACGAACCGCGGCCGTGGGTCTTTCAGAGGGAGACGAAATTTTACCACCTTTTCGGATTCTTCGTACAGCTCAGGTGAAGACTCTGAACGAGCTGGCCCAAGTGGTGCTTACGGATACCAAGACTCCTACAGACAATCTTACCAACCCAATCCTTTTTTAGGACAGGGAGGATGGAGACCCCCACGTGGCAGAGGGAACAACTGGAACAGGGGTACCAGCAGGGGCCAATCCAATCAGGGGCAAGAGTGGGACTCTGGGAGAGGGAGAGGCACGAAGCAGGTGAGCTTCCCCCAGGAGGAACACGGAGAAAGATCAACCCGCAGGAAGAACTACAGATGGTAGAAAAAACCTCCCCTGTGATAAACATCTCGAAATACACCCTAAAGGATGATGAAATCCAAGTGCTGAGCCGCGGCCTATCTTTTGTGCCGACTTCCACACCTGATGCTTTTAACACCATAGTAGAACTCCATAAGTTCTTTAGAAAAATAAGACTCAGATACTTCTTCAAGGATAAACCTTTCCAACAGTCTTCATCAGCAACCAACTTGAGGGTACCATCCACATTTGTACCATCAACTCATGCTATGAATCAGCGCATTCTGGCATACGAAAGTCTTGTGCTACGGGATGTGAAGAAAATCTTGGATGAGAAGAAATATGTCAAGTTTAACACTAGCAGAGCAGAAAAAAGTGCACTAACTTCTATAAAAAACAACATGGAAGTAGTTGTGAAACCCGCGGACAAGGGTGGTGCCATTGTCGTCCAGGATTTGGATGACTATACGAGGGAGATCATGAGACAGTTGAACGACGGGACCAGTTACAAACAATTGAGTGGTGACCCATCTAAAGACTTAATGGCTGAGATTTTGAGGGTCACACAGGATGGTTTACAACAGGGATTCATATCGGATCATGAATTCACGTATCTGAACCAGAAGAACCCACGCCTTCCTACCATCTACACTTTACCTAAAGTTCATAAGGATCTCCACCAGCCCCCGGGACGCCCCATAGTATCTGGTTGCGGCTCGTTATTGGAACCGCTGTGTAGATACATTGATTTTTTCCTAAAACCGTTGGCGGAGGCCACTCCAACATACTTAAGGGACACTACACACACCATCAATTTGATTGACGGATACTCCTTCGATTCTCACCAGGATTTGTTGGCCACGTGTGACATTGTGTCACTCTACACTAGCATACCCCAAGAGGAGGCCCTTGCGGCTATGAAAATTGCACTCGACAGACGGGAGGCACCTGCTCGGGTACCTACATCGTTCATAATTCTATTACTCAAAATTGCAATGATGAGGAACTTTTTCATTTTCCGGAATTGCTTTTACCTCCAGACCAAGGGGGTCGCGATGGGGGCGGCTTTCGCCCCAGACTTGGCCATAATCTTTATGTCCATGTATGAAGAATTGTTCATACTCAACGATGTCAACCCATTCAGATCTCAAATACACATGTGGATGAGATATATTGATGACATCATCTGCATTTGGTCAGGAACTGAAGATGAAATCACCAACTTTTTCAATTGGCTCAATGGAAGATCTCCGGATATAAAATTCACTATTAACTTCGACAAAAAATCTATTGACTTCCTGGACCTAACAATTTTTGTAGAGAATGAGACCCTCCAGACCACCCTGTTCAGGAAGCCAGCGGAGAGAAATTCCCTACTTCTATACTCCAGCCATCACCCGCGAGGACTCCGTGACAGCTTGCCCTTCGGCCAATTCTTACGGATTCGACGAAACTGCAGCCGAAAAGATGACTACATGGAGCAATCGACAATATTCATGGAGAGACTACTTGAACGTGGATACCCTAGGCGTTTGATCAAGCAAGCCAAGAAGCGAGCATGGCTCAATCCCAGAGAAACCCTATTACAACCTGGAGAAAGACAGAGTAACAATGACGAACGTATCATTTGTGTAACCACCTTTTCCACCAAAAGTAACATGATAAAAAAAACTGTCAATAAGTACTGGAATCTGGTATCTGATGACCTTGGCTGTAGTGGCCCACCCCTTCACGCTTTCAAAAAAGCAAAGAACATCCGTGATCATGTGGTGTCCTCATTCCTCACGACCCCAAAGGAACCCTCTATAGTAACTATGTGGAACTTACCCCCTGTTGTGGGACACTACCGATGTGGTTCATGTAAGGCTTGTCCAGCTACAATTCAAACCAAAGTGTTTAGTCACCAACAACACCAAGTTCCACTTAAGTCACATACAAACTGTAATTCCACCAATGTGGTGTACTGCATAACTTGTCCCTGTGGTTTGATATATGTGGGACAGACACAACAACGAGCCAAAGTGCGTTTTTTACAGCACTGTAGCCGGATAAGGTGTAAGGTCGCAGGAGCCCCATTAGTCGACCATTGCAGTGAGAAAAATCACCCTCCGGAAAGTTTGAGGTGGATTGTTTTGGAACAGGTCAGAGTGGGCCCAAGGGGTGGTAGTATAGAACCTATTCTTAATGTCAGGGAGATTAAGTGGATTCGATTCTTTGACTCAGTACGCATGGGTTTAAATGAGTACGAGAGCAGTTTCGCACAAATGGCTATCCTCTGAAATGTTTGTGTGACTAACCGCCCTGGGCTCAAGTGTACCCTAATGTGATGACCATTTTTCCGTCCCTGTCTTAATGAACCTCTGACTGCTTGTTTATATGTCCAACAAATGTTTTCTGATGATGACGGGCACCTGACCACCATATTCGGCAGGTCCGTGCCTTTTATTATTATTATTATAATAATGCTATACCATGTATTTCTTCCAACATGTCACATTGAATCTTTTGGATATGACTGGCGCCTGACCACCTTACCTGGCAAGTTTACGCCTCTGAAACATATATTGCAATGTAATGTATGTTCTGATGAAATTCTGGTTTCTGACGTTTTTATTTAATTTCATGTATTTCATTACACACTAACTGTGCCTGACCACCATGCCTGGTAGGTCCGCGCTGATCTTTTGTCATATGTTTATTTTGATGCACCGTTGAATTTGAATTTTATCAACTACGCCCGGTCCGCGCCGTCAGACTGATCCCTTATCATGTTTTATCTGTTTCATCTGATGTTGTTTTTGACTGTGTAGGTCCCATAGTGCATATTCACTGTTATGAGCATGGCAGGTCTGCCCGATCCATGATACGAGCTTTCACCCTTGGCAGGTCCAAATCGCCCCTTCCAATTATTCTATGCTACTTAAAGAGTCTTTTTTCAGTCAGCAAGTGACAGGGAATGCGGCGTTTTCTAGCCCTCCCGGTTACTATAACAACGGGAGTCTGTCTTCACCGAGGCTATTTAAGTTACCTGGTAACCCTGGCAACACTTCCTGGTTGCAGCATAACGCGGCGAGACGCTGGCTCGCACGCTTCGTGAAGGAAATAATCCCTTCGGGTGAGTTTTTTACCCTCCTGGCCGTATCTGCCGTCTCTGCAATCGGCTTCCATTACGGGGCATTTCGAAACTTATATATTCCGACCCCTTGTATTTGCAGATGTACCGGAGGATTTTTATTGTACGGACTGCCTGCACCGAGGCTAGTTAAGTAACCTCGGCAACCCTTCCTTGAACTTGGCTCGCACGCTCCGCGAACTGAGGAACCCCTTTCGGGTGAGTGTATTCTACTGGCGATATCTGCCGTCTTTTGAGTTCGGCCTCCAATACGGGCCCCCTTAAGTGTATTTACCCTGCCCCCTTGCCCCTGCAGATTTACAGAGGGATTTCCTTTTTACAGACTTTCTGATTATCATCCACTTTGCGGGGAAGGAGCGATGCTTACGCATACCCTGCATCTATCATCTCACGGCGGTGAGGTAGGCCATTTCATTTTATATAAACTGTATACGGCCCCAACGATGTCTGGAGCAAATGAGTAATGGGCGTTCAATATTTTCCAGATATGAACAGAGACCCCAGCAATTAAAATAACTTCAGCCATATCATGGACCACGCTTTGTCAGGTCAACTTGTGTCTTCCTAAACAGGTAACTTGCACTGTGCCCTATATGCCTCAGTATAACCCTCGACCTTTAACTGTACCTAATCTCTTAACCCTTATGTGACGGACTTCTCCGTTTATTGATTGCTCTGGGACTTTTTTAGACCAGTTTAAGTAATTAGTTCTTTCTCTCTCACTATGCTTAGGAATCAGCCCAGCCAACCTTCCCCCCCCCCTTCCCCTCACGTCCTGACGAAGACCCGCGCAGTAAGGGAATACTGTCCTACACTCTTTGGGTCGAAACGTAGACATCTATCTACAACCAAGAACTCCTGATATTAGCTTGATTTTTTCGGCAACCTAGGAGTTTCTTTTCTCAAAATTTTTTTTGTTGATATGTGCATATTGTATTTGACCTCGTGTATGTGGATCAATGATAATTATGTCTTGACCTGTGGATTCATGCATATGGAATCTGAAAAGTGATATGTAACTATCAGAAGTGTGTTTGTCCCTTGCACTTTTTCCCCTTTTCCCTGTGGGCGCATTTAATTTTGTATATATACTGATTCTTCCATCATTGAATGGCTAATGGTGCAGTGAGAATAAAAACACTTGGCACCTTCAATTGTTTTTGGATTAATTCAATATAAAAAAGTGTGTGATTATGAACCAATAATTATATGTTTTGGTCTGGGACCCCTGTATACCTATACCGACTGTCCACCCAGGTCCCACTGACTATATGGGTCAACCCAAATTTTTATAACATATGTCTACTTCAGAGCACATGTTAGGATCCTGCATAAACCGAAATTTGCAATAGTTTTGGTATAGCTCCTCAAGTGCAGGGTTATCTTGTAAATACAACGCTATTGTTGTACTTCCCTTTTATATGTTCTATTGTCATAGGAAAACCTACCTTGCCTCTGGGAACGCCTACATTGCAACTCATTGGAGATGTGAGGCTAGTCATTACCAAACTGGCTGATAACATGCGTTAATGCATCTTATCGTCAGGTAGTAAATAGGGCGATATCATTTTCACCTCATTTTTTTTAAAATGCAGCAAAATGGCACTGGTTAATATGTCATCAAGTTTGCTATGACAGACCTGGAATGTCGACTCCTACCCAGCTATAGCAAACAGCAGTGTCTCGGGGTAGGCATCCCGAGACACAGTAGGAGCCGGTCCTGGGGAGTGTTTCCCCAAGGTCCTTGACTGCTCCAGAATGGGGACCACGCGGCCTCTCTCCTACAATATAAAAAGGCCCGGAGGGTGGTGATCACTGGGGCTTAGAGGGACCTTTGATCCCTCCGATCCATTGTTTTTCAAAGCCTCGAAGAGTAGCGGTTCCCGGATCTGGACGGGCCTTTAAGCCACTCCTACCCAAGTATTTTACTGGGGAGTACCTTTGAGTCCCCCCACACATTTATTTAGTAGCACCGAGGAATGATGGTCCCCAGGCTACAGGCCACTCTGAATCCCGATCAAATTTAATATTTTAGACCCTGGGATTTGGCCCTCCCCAGGTAGCTAATTTTTAAACAAGTACAGGAGCCTGTACTTCTTTTTTATATTTTTTGTGGCGGATCCATGCACCCTGCGCACATTTCTCCATATAAAAAAAAAGAACATGCTTTAGGACATGGACTGTTTTAAACTCCTATACACTATGCATGTACTGATCTAATCACCTTTACAGTTGTGTTTCAGGCCTACAATTCTCTAGTCAGTATGCCTACACTACAGCAAATACAGTGAACCTTTCAGTACTATGTTTTAATCCATTCAGTATTCAAATTTACTCAGTCTCTTTTTTTGTACTAGTGCAAATATTCAATTAGTATGCATGTACTCATATGGTGAGCCAGGCTTTAGAGCACGGATTGCTTGAAACTCCTATTCACTATGCATGTGGTATACTGTAATCACTTTCACACTTGTATTTAAGGTTTACAATTTCTCTGTCAGTATCTATATAGAATGTGTTTGCATAGTAATAGAAAAGTATAATTTATAAGACTAGTCATATACTTTTATTCATGTTTATTTTTACAGATATTGTTTATCATCATTAAAATAGAGTTATCATACCTGAAAAATGTGGAAAAAGAAAAAGAGAGCTAAAGGACAGTTACTTGAAGAAAACTCAACAACAAGTACTGGATGAGCAACATAATGTGGCCAAAAAGAGAAAATCTTCTGGTAAGATACTAAGAAGTTTATTAAAAATGTTTCTAAACCGAAAAAGAATCTTGACAATGTTGAAACCAGTGACAACACTTCAACAACAAAAAAATTGAAATAATAGGAAAGGAAAAAAGCAAATGTAGAATCCAAAAATTCGACATATGGTAAAAGAAGAGAAAATCAGTATAAAGAGATATGAAAAAAAATATTTTAGAACAGAGTAGTAAATCATTTGCTGAAAGATTTAAAGTAATATAAAAAGAGATCCCTATTTTATAAAAAAGAAGAAGCATATTGAATCCATTGTTGAAAGGCTTTTGAAGTAAAAAAAACGATTTATTTTAGTTTTAAACAGAATTCGATCACAGTTCAAGTTCAGAGCCTTTCTTTACTGAAGAGAGTTATTTTCAGACCAATGATTTGTTGCATGCAGTTGACACCAGTGGTCAAGCTTATGAGGTTAGAAATGGTTGTCCAATTGAGAAAGAGAATATGGTTCCCAGAAATGCAGAAGAAGTGATAGCTGATGAAGTTCTAGGCACACGTGCTAAAGCCCAAATGTACACTTGGGTTTGCAGTAGTATTTGTAGTGTACAACAAGAATCTATTGATCTTTTACGTAATTTCGTACGAGAATATAGTAAAAAAAGTGTTACACAAAAGGTTAAGATGTTGCAAGGACAAGACCCTTGCAGAGTTAGAGAAAATACTGGACAACGAGATTATATGCAGAAGATCCAAGATTTAGACAACGTATCCCTTAAATATTTCACCTTTTGTTTGAAAGTCACTTGTCTGGACTTTCATATGCAGTCAATCACACATTAAAAACAGGAGTACATGTGCAGAATGTTGCTGCAAAGGATTTTATGGATAAAGTGCACCAGAGGGATGATCTTTTAGAATCTCAGCTGATTAATCTGATGGCATGTCAGCGTGGCACTAACGAATATTGGTACCGTCGTCATGGAGAACTGAAATATATGCTACGGAACTTAGGAACTCCTACATGGTTCCTTACCCTAAGCTGTGCTGAGCATGCTTGGGATGATTTACTTGAATTTTTTCAAGAGGAAAATTCCAATTTAAAAAATATTGAATACAAGACACCTGGAGAATTGTGCTCTTTGGATCCTGTTAATGTATGCAGGTATTTTAATCATAGATTTGAAGCTATGAAGTATTTCATCTGCAATAAAGAATATCCTCCTCTTGTAGAAGTTGTGGATTTCTTTTGGAGAAAGACGTATCCAGCAAGAGGTACTCCTCATATACATAGGCTATTATGGATCAAGGATGCCCCAAAATTCAGAACAGATTCAGATGATACGGTTTTGTCTTTTATTGAAGAATATGCCACATGTGCTGTATCCAAAAGCACAGAAGAAAAAAACTCAAGACAACAAGTCTTATTATTCCAAAGCCCTCGATGTGGAAAATACTGCTGACGAAAGTACAAGTCTAAGGATAAGTTCTATACCAAATGTCGTTTTGCATTTCCACGTCCTGTAATGTCCGAAGGAAGAGTGAACAGTTTTATGTCAGCTATGCGACATACCATCACAAGAAAGTCTCAAAAAAATACCTACAATTTAAGAAGAAGCGAAGAGTCAAAATACATAAATGACTACAATCTGGTTATTCTGTCCATTTGGAATGCTAACATGGATATTCAGTATGTTGCGGACAATTCCATTGCTGTTGCCTGATATGTAAAGTCCTACATCACAAAATCAGAAAAGACGGAATTGAAAGAAATGTGGGAAGAGATTTCTCACGAGAAGACTCTAAGTAAGAAATTATACAGTTTCAGTTTTAAGATGTTATCGCAACGAGCAATTGGAGCATATGAATGCTCAGATCGGTTATCATCTGCAAGTCTATACTCCAAATCTAGAAGAATAATTTGTGTAAGTCTAGGTCTTGCTGCAAAGCGAAATCGGGTACTGAAATCTGTTCAAGAAATGGAATATTTGGCAGAAAAAGATCCAGGAAGTACAGATATTTTGAAAACGAATATGTTGGACACATATTACCCAAACAGAAGTCATCATCTTGAGAACATGTGTCTCTATGAAGTGCTGCAAAACTACACTTTTAAACGGAATACTACAGAGAACATCGATGATGGAAAATATGCAGTGATTGGTTCCAAAGGATGTTTGGTGAAACAAACGAAAGGAAATTGGATTAATTACAGGAAGCTGAGTTGTGACACTGCTGATAAAATGGAATTTTACTATTTAGCCCTTTTGCAACTGTTCAAACCGTGGCGTTCAGAATTGGAATTAATTGGAGAATTTCAGAGCTTCGAAGATTCCTTCAATGCCTGTAAAGATACCATACAAAGCACTTTTTTTGCAAATTATATAAAAATGTTGAACGATGAAATTGATCAAGAAGCTACTATTGCAGCTGAGATTGCTAGAGACAGTTCTCAAGACAGTCAAAGTTCTGCTGCGCTGAGTTAAGATCCACTAGGACAACCAATTGTTGAAAATGAAGCAGCAATTGCCATGAATGAAGTGGAAACAGTAATGCATCTAGGTCAAGAAGATGTAACGGACTTAGCAAACTTGGAAGAACAAATAAATGTTGAACAGAAAGAAATATATCAGCAAGTGAGACAACAGATTGATCATGGATTTTTTCATTAAAAGAAAGAATGTACATGCACATGTTTTCAACCTATCCGAATGTATGTCAGTGGACAAACTGGAACAGGAAAAAGTTTCTTAATTAAAGTAATCACCACTTATCTACAGAAAACAACTGAGTCACATTTGTCTTGTGTTGTAACTGCTCCAACTGGGTTAGCAGCACACAACGTTAAAGGAATTACATTACAATATTTACTGATGCTACCTGTGGAGCATGAAAACAAATTGGAATATCACAAGCTATCTGGAGAATGTTGTTGTGAAGTTTCAAGAAAATGAATCTTCTGATTATTGATGAGATAAGCATGGTCTCAAGCTTAATGCTTGCTTTTGTGCATTTAAGAATGCAGCAAATTCTTAAAACAGAGGGCCTCATTTATGAGGCCCCTTGCGCCATCGGAACTTCACTTTTCATGAAGTTCCGTGGCACAGAAGCCTGCATGGTATTTATCAGGCAGCAGTACGCCAGTTTTTGTGGCGTACTGCTGCCTGATAAATATCAGTCCCTTTAACGCAGTGTTCTGCGTTAAAGGGGCGTGCAATGGGTGTTGCTGGGGGTGTTCCCAGCAACATCCATGGCCTTTTGACACTGCCCTAGATTTACGAGAAATCGTAACTCGGAAGCAGTGCCAAAAGCTTACGCCTCCCCAGGGGAGGCGTAAGGGAGGCGCAACAGGGAGAAATGTCTTTATTTCTCCTCGTATTTCCTTTTTCTATGTGTGCTGCATTCTGCAGCACACATAGAAAGAGGAAAAGCCTTTTGTGATTATTTTTGTACAGAAAGGTTTCCCTTCCTGTACAAAAATAATCTTCCCCGCAACGCAGGCACCTGCAAGGGTGCCTGCGCTGGCGCAGGCAGCCCATTATGCGCCGGTGCAGGGGAAAAGGACAGGAATGCGCCGTATCTTATCGATACGGCGCATTTATGCCCTTTTCTTTTTTCCGTAGGAAAGCGCAGCAGGAAGGCCTGCTGCGCTTCCCTACGGCAAAAAGTCATAAATGAGGCCCAGAGTATGATGTCTTTTTTGGAGGAGAACGTCAAAGTTTATGGATATCTACTGCAATTTACTCCCGTAAAAGGACAACCAGTATTTTAAATACTTGTGCATGAAGACACCAGAAAGTCACTGGGTAGTGTTGGAAATGTAAACATTTGGTCATATTTTGAATACAAGGAACTCATTATTAGTATGCGATAGGCAAATGATGTTGATTATGGAACTATTCTTCAAGATATAAGAATTGGCGTACTGACAGAACATGGCAGAGAAGCTTTGCGGAGTCGATTACTTTCCAATTTGTTTCCAAATGAAAACGTAGTTTCTGAGAAAATATATATGAAAATTGCAGAAAACAAACCTATAATCTGCTTAATGCAAAAACAGCATGAGTGTTCTATATTCAAATAACAACTTTTGAAGCTGGAAAATGAAGAAAGAATAAAAATGGAAGCCATTGATAAAATTGAGCATGAAGGAATCACTAATATTTTGACAGAAAAGTTGAAAACAAAATTGGATTCTTTAGAAAAAATCGATATCTTAAACTGCTGGTTAAGAAAAGAATTATGTAGAAACTGTCGGGTAATTTTAAGGCGTAAATTGGATGTAGAAAAAGGTTTAGTTAATCGAGCAGTAGCCATAGTTGTGGATTTTGTTAATTATCCGAATAAAGATGGTATTGATTTTTTAAATATTCAATTCGATCAGATTGAAGAAGTAAAACAAATTGGTCGTTGTTCAGTTGTTTTTTTGGTTCTTTCTCTGGCATATGCAGAGACTATTCATAAATCTCAAGGTTTAAGTGTAGAAAGTGCTTTGGTGAAAATTGGAAATACTGTGTTTAAAGAGGGTATGGCATATGTTGCTTTGTCACAAGTCAAAACTTTATCTGGTTTGTGTTTGATTCATTTTGATAACACAAAGGTTACTGAAATCACTGTTTCTAGTGAAATGTAATATATTCCGAGAACAGCAAAAAGAGAAAAGAAAATATTTGTGTAAAATGTAAAAATTATTTTTTACTGTAAAAATGATGGTATTATGTATTAGAACTAACTTTTCTTCTCTTTTACAGATTCTAATTCTAAAATATTAAATTTACACAAATGTATGTTATAAAAAACAACTGAAAAAAAATGTCCAGCATTTTTTATTTCTATTACTGAGAAGGTAAGTTTAACTAAGTTTTAAAATGCACAATATCCTGTACACAGGTGAAGAAAATGGAGAAGAACAGAGTAGATTCTTTGTGGGTGTTTTAAGTTGCAGGATAAACATAACATGAGTACTGAGGGGCAGTTCCACAAGTAAGTGCCAAAGCGTGGCACCGCAAGCTTGTTTCCTGCGCCATGCTGCAGCACTTTCAGACCACTGGAATGCGACATATCTACAATGATATGTCGCATTCCTGTGCTCTCCCCTGCGCTGGCGCAGAAACAGCTGCCAAGAGCCGGTGCAGGCACCCTTGCACCATGGTGCAAGGAAATCTACGCCATGGGGAGATTGTTTTTGTGCAGGAAGGGGCACCTTCCTACACTAAAATATTCACTAAAAGCGTTTTCCTCTTTCAAAGTGTGCTATAGAATACAGCATGCATTGAAAGAGGAAAAAACAAGGAGAAATTAAAAAATGTATCCTTGTTGTGCCTCCCTACTCCACCTCTAGGGTGGCATAGCATTCAGACGCATCTCCAGATTGACAATTTCTCGTAAATCTGGAGATGTGTCTTGTTCTATGGGTGTTGTGTGGGAACACTCACAGCAACACCTATGAGACGATCTTCACTGCAAAGTGCTGCGTGTGAAGGGGCTGTATTTACAAGGAAAGGAAAAGTCACGCAGGGTGACTTTTCCTCTCCTTGTTAATATGGAGGAGCCCCCTGCGCCACCAGTGTATCACGAAAAGTGATGTATTGGTGGCGCGGAGAGCTTGTAAATCTGCCCCAGAGTGTCACTGGGGATCAACTAACCAAGCAAATATTTATAGGAAGCATCCCGTGCCAACAACATGTCACTTTTTGTAACATAGTGATAGCATAAAACATCTTTCATATTTACAAGGAGAGGAAAAGGCAGTCTGTGTACCTTTTCTTTTCCATGTAAATACGAATTCATCATACACACCAGTTTATGTTGAAAGGGCGTTCTATAGGTGTTGCTGTGCGTGTTTGCACAGAACACTCACAGACCAACATCAATCTGGACATGTGTGTGCATACTGCATCATCCTCCAATTGATGTAGCAAGGCACAACAAGGAGAATTCTTTTTATTTCTTCTCATTGTTTCTCTTTCAATATATGCTACAATACACAGCATACATTGAAAGAGAAGAATGTGTTCACTGATTGTTTTTTTGCAGTAATGTGTCCCTTTTTGTACAAAAATAAACAGCACATGACACAGATATTCTTGCACCATGGTGCAAGGGTGCCTATGTCACCACATGGATGTAGTTTAAGCAGCAGTGCAGAGGGAAACACAGAGTGGAGCATATTTATGTATATATGTTGCAACCCTGTGGTTTGGAAGTACCTTAGCATGCTGTAGGTAAAGAGCTTACAATGTCATGCTGCAACATTCCTTATAGTTATGCAGTTATACATTCAGTCAGTCATTATACTTTTATTCGACACATGTATCATAAAAAGTACAAACATATAGTACACACATAATTATAAAAACAGTTCATTATTTACAAAAATACATATAAGAATTATGTGGAAAAATTGACTTGATGAGCATTTTTTAAAATCTTAGTCCTAATGATCCAGGCACATGATAAGAACTTTGCAACTCCACAAATAGTAACCATAGAAGAGGTGTCGGAGATAAGAATAGGCAAAGCTGATTTGTAATCTCTAACACCAAGATTCTTTAGTACTGGTTTTAACCATTTCTTCCTAGGTAAGATGTATGCCTTACAGGCAAAGAAAAAGTGGCCCAATGATTCTTCGGGATTTATACAACCTGGACACATTATATCCTCTTCCCTCCTATTGTTCCATCTAGATGTAAAAGTTTTGAGGGGCAATGTTCCATGTCTAAATTTAAGATATAAAGTCCTTTCCCGAAGAATCTGAATAAAATCCAAAAACAATTCCAATTTTAGGGTACATTTATGGGTCAAAAAAGTCTCGGTCAAATGTCCCCAGTTTGTGTTCTGTAGCGCCTTGGCCTCTATCCAATCCCAATATCATTTTTTCACCACTTGTTTTGGAGGAGGTGATTGGGATACCCAAGCGTTGCTTAAACCCACACTTACTACAAGCTTTTTTAAAGCATTTAGCCACTTGATTTGGCCTGAAGTGTTTAATTTTAGCATTTCATCTAACGCAAGGGCATAGTTAGCTAATTCGGGGGTCCTCCTCAAACGAACCCAATATAAGAGGGGACGGAGCTGGAGGATGTCCCGAATAGACTTTCTACCCAGGTCTAAGAATAAAGGTTTAAGTGGGGTAGAGGATGGAAGCGACACCAAGTCCCTCATAAACTTGTTCTCTGATCGGACGTGGTCGTTGGTATTCTCATTGCCCCACAGTTCTGAGCCATAAACAGGTGAGGCAATTGCTTTTCCCTCATAGACTGATAAGGCAGGGGCAACTGGCCTGCTTACAGAGAGACGTTGGTTTTTTAAAATAGTGCCGGAAACCCTTTTAAGATTTAAAATCATTTTACATATATGGGGTTCCCATTTCAAATGATTATTAATCCTAACACCAAGGTAGTCAAACTCATCGACCACCTCTAAAGGAGATCCATTCAAGGTCAAGTGGATATTCCTATATTTCCTCTTGGCGGTCATAACCATTAGTTTAGTTTTGGTTGTGTTTATTGTAAGTCCCCGTTCCTGACAAAAACACTAAACTGATCAAGAAGGGTTTGGAGACCTGTGGGGGTTTTTGATAAGAGGAGGGTGTCATCGGCAAAGAGGAGGGATGGCGTTTTCTCCCCAGCCACAGTGGGGGCATCGGCCGGTGTATCTTGCAGATGTTTCACCACCCCATTTATAAAGAGGGAAAATAAAGTAGGGGCCATCACACACCCCTGCCGCACCCCTCTGTTAACAGGTATACTCTTAGTGAGTTGCCCCTGCGCCCCCCAGCGTATCTTCGCATAAGTACCCTCATGGAGTTTAATGATAAGATTTAGCAGATAGGATGGGAAGCCCATATCCAGTAGGACATTCCAAAGTTTAACATGGGGTATTACATCAAAAGCAGTTTTAAGGTCAATAAAAGCCAGGTAAAGGCTCCCTCTGGCTATTATACATTCACCATACACCACAAATGAATTCTTTCAGTCAATTATGCAGTACGTATACATTCATCTGAACTTTCACACACTAGCATACAAATTTAGCTCTTTCTTTAACCAGAGTAGGTATTTCTGAAAATAACTTTTTTTTGTTTTTTGTACTTTACATTTTTTTCTTTTGATTTTTTTGAATGTTTTTTAGTTTTTTTTAAAAAGAAAAAAATCAACAGGACGAACAAAACCATGAAGTTCGAGGGAATAAAAAAAACCTAGCATCAATGGTTATCAATTGCTCTGCAAACTAGGTCTACATATTGCTCTCTATAACAAATTAAACGATTACACTTCATGCAGTGCATTCTAACTTTCACAAATTGGGGACGTATGTCTGGTGGTGATGTTAAAGGTGATGCCCCAGAGGTACTTGGTATTGCTGGTGGTGGAGGTGTATTTTGGCGCAGTCTTCCACATTCTTCGTGAGCATAGTTCACAGGATGCAGGGATTGGAGGTGCTTGCGCATACTTGCAGTGCCACAGGAGTACTACTTGTTTGGATCTCCTCTGGACAGCACTGCATGTTACCTTGGTGGCAATACATTTCTTTTGCTCCTCCGGAAAAGTAAAAAAAATCCATATGATGGATGTGTATCTTTCGGGAGGGGGAGGTTCTGGTAGTAATTGTTCAGGAACAAAATAATCAGAATCAGATGATTCTTTTGTAGCCATTTTTGTTTACAAAAATGAAATTCAGGTTTCCAATAAAGAAAAAGTGAGGTTCTCAGGACAGGTCTTCTCCTAAGGAAGGTCTAAGAAGGGTAATTGAAATGGGTGCAGTTCTTCAATAGGTAGAATAGTAAATGTTATAAACCAATCAACTCTCTTTTTTTTTGTCACATGGGATCTGCGTTGGGTACGTACATGCAACACGCACCTAGCTCGACTTCGTGGAATTGCATTCAAAAGTAATACGTTTATTAAAACTAAAAGAACATATTTTTTTTGCCTTAAAATTTATAATAAATACATATATATTTTTTATATCGAAACATTTCACGACAGTCGCGCGCCCACCGAGTTGAACACATAGATGACATCATGCACAAATGCACAAGCGTGCCATGGGGTGATACGTATATGTTGCTTATGCGCTTGAAGTCCTGTACGGGTCGCATAGCAATCGCGCATTAAAATACGAACCCATCACACAACCTATACGGATCGTACTGAACAATCCTAAAATGACGGCTACATTCCATGCAGTAATCAAGAAAGGTGTGCTTTGGGCGCGCTACTCCTCCAAAAACATTTTTTTTAATATTTTAAAAATAGATAAAAAATAAATATATATTTTACATTTAATAACATTTATATTAAAAATGTGTAATACAATCTAAAGGATAAGATATCTAAAAATAAAGAGATTAAAAAAATGTAGTAAATAGGTATCAAAGAAATAAATATAACAATTAATACATATACAAATTATCATTGAAAAAACCTTTGAAATTCACTGAAAAAATCATTGGTTTCAGGCAAGTTATAGTTAGGAATTATCATTTAAAAAACCTTAGAATTTCACTGAAAAAACCATAGGTTTCAGGCAGGTTATAGTTAGGAATTATCAATTAAAAAACCTTGGAAATTCACAGAAAAAAAAGAAACATAAGTTTCAAAGCTGTTATAGTTAGCTGGACATTTCACTCCTACAAACCATTGAAATTCCTCTTTTATAGTTAGTTGTACTAACTGTAACTCTTGTGCCCGCAATCCACTTGTGATGATGTCACATATTACATCATTCATGATATGGTCAGTGACATCACTGATGACATCTCAATTGACATCACTGATGACATCACTTATGACATCATCCACGTGACAATCAGCTACAACTCATCATACACTAGTATAACCTTTCATCACTCACTGTAAAATACAGAGTACCATATTTGAATCCATTGACACAGCAATACAAGTATCTAAAAACCCACTCAGTGATTCCTAGCTGTACGCACACATCTAATCAATTACCTATAGATTCACTCTTACATGTTGTCAATGATGAATAGAACACTATCAAATATACTTATACCCCAATATTGACGTTGCACAACAGCACACATCCTTTTACATTATTCAGTCATCCTACTCACTTTTGAAAACAATGTATCATATTTACATTTACTCAGCTACACACTTATACAAATAGCACTTCATTTATTCATATATATAGTAACTCATACTTAGTGTGTTATGAAATCACTAATACAAGAATACCGTTATCTATACAGTCACTCATGCAATCAATTTGTCTTATGTATACTTATTTATATACAACAACTGTCACATACACTGGCTTTTATTTTTCTACTTTGGTGGGCATGTACCATGGAGAAATATAATTGCTCATCACCACACCCATAAAGATATATTCACTCACCCAAACAACTATTATAACATGTAGTCTTAACATCATATACCTACTGAATTAACTATTAACATATCTTTGGGCAGTAACAGATCCACCATCGAACCACACACACATTCACCCTCCCATACAAATAGTCAGTTAGCTAATCAATAACTAATATAGACTTTCATGTAGCTAGTAACCAACTGGTGCAGCAGTCTACACAACAACTGACAAAGAAACAGAGATATTCGCATAATTTAGTCACTATCCAATATATTTAGTAAGACACTATAAATTAGTCTAGTAAATAGTCAATTACACTGCTACTAAATCCTCCATCAAGATAGGTATATATCCACGGATTCTTGAATGCACATTACTATAGATATATTACTTATTTAAATAACAAACCAAACCACATTCACTGGTTGATGTCATCAGTGATGTCATCAGTGAAGTCATTAGAGATGTCATCAGTGATGTCATCAGTGATGTCATCAGTGATGTCACTGACCATGTCATGAATGATGTAATATGTGACATCATCACCAGTGAATTGCGGGCGTGAGAGTTAAAGTAAGTACAACTAACTATAACAAAGGAATTTCAATTGTTTTGTATGAGTGAACCGTCCAGCTAATTATAACACCCTTGAAACCTATGTTTTTTTCAGTGAATATATATATATATATATATATATATATATATATGTCCAGAAGAAAATGCTTTCAAAAGCAAAAACACGCACTCGGAAAGGTGCAGCAAAAAAGGGGTTTATTCACGAGGTAACGCTACGCGTTTCAGCACAAGGGTGCCTTGATCACACGTGTGAAAACGTGTGATCAAGGCACCCTTGTGCTGAAACGCGTAGCGTTACCTCGTGAATAAACCCCTTTTTTGCTGCACCTTTCCGAGTGCGTGTTTTTGCTTTTGAAAGCATTTTCTTCTGGACATTGTCAATACTCGGCGATGGGATTAGCCGAGCGCAACACGCCACCTGACTAAGGGATATGGATCCCGGTAACTAATCCTCTGCTCAAAGTTTGAATATATATATATATATTCAATGAAAAAACCATTGGTTTTAGGCCATATATAGTTAGGGATTTGCATTTACAAAACCTTATTTTACTCGCATAAAACCATTGAAATTCCATATATAGTTATAAGCGCTAACTATATATCGCGCACCCGCAATCCACTGCTGATGATGTCACATATTACATCATTCATGACATGGTTAGTGACATCACTGATGACATCACTGATGACATCTCAAATGACATCACTGCTGACATCACTGATGACAACATCCAGTGACTGTATGTTTCTGTAAAGTTAAAATATGTCTTACATATTGAAGAGTGAGTGGATGTATAAGTGTCTGGATGAAGGATTTAGTAGGTGCATGACTGACTGTATGAGTGAGTGATTAAATGTGTCTCACTGAGTGCATGGGTTAGTGACTAAACTGTCTTAATTTGTGCATCATTATGTCTGTTGTTCTGTAAACTGTTGCATGTGTTGATAAGTAGCTATATGAGTAACTATATGGGTTATTGATTGGTTGCCCAAGTATTTGTATGGGAGACTGAGTGTGTGTGTGGGTGGCTGGGAGGTGTATGACTCTGTGCATAGATGTGTGAGCAATTGATTCACTAGATGTATGGTTTCAAAAGTGCATGTGGAAACAGCTGTATGGGCGGTTGACTGTGTGCATGAGTGTATTGGTGAGTGAATGGATATCGCAGTGCTACATGTCAAAGTAAGTACATATGTAAAACACAGTACATGTGAGAGTTGACATATATAAATAACTGTGCATAAGAGCCAGTGAATGTGTGAGTGGCTGTATGGATCATTGTGAACTTGTATCAGGGATTGTATAAGAGAGTAAATATGTGTTAGTATATGTTTGAATAAGTAAAGTTTGTATAACTGTATAGTTGAGGAAATGGAGGTGTGATTGATTCTTTGCATGACTGACTAGGTGTGTGAGTAACTCCATGGATGAGTGACAGTCTGTGAGTGTCTGTTTACACTGATTGTATCTAAGGTTATATTAGAGTCTGAAGAGGTTCATCGTATTATCACATGAATGATATCATCAGTGATGTTATCAGTCATGTCAAATGAGATGTTTTCAGTGATGTCATCAGTGATGTCATTTGAGATGTCATCAGTGATGTCATCAGTGATGTCACTAACCATGTCATGAATGATGTAATATGTGACATCATCAGCAGTGGATTGCGGGTGCGCGATATATAGTTAGCGCTTATAACTATATATGGAATTTCAATGGTTTTATGCGAGTAAAATAAGGTTTTGTAAATGCAAATCCCTAACTATATATGGCCTAAAACCAATGGTTTTTTCATTGAATTTTCAAGGTTTTGTAAATGCAAATTCCTAACTATATATCCACTATAACCTATGGTTTTTTCTGTGAATTTCATTGGTTTTTTAATAGCAAATATGAAAAGCTTTAAAATGTCAAGTACGTGATAGATAAAAACATTTTCGTATTTATGCACGCTGATGTGCTTTGAACGCTGCACCCCCCCCCCTCCCCTCTTTTGTCTTAGTAGTACTCTCTCTTTGCAGATACTGAAGGGTAGTTAACGCAGGCCTTTACCCCCGTTGTAATCCGACGTGCCTGCTTGTCTCTCCATTTGATTGATTGTTGTCCAAGCATTTACTGTTTTAGAATTGGTTCTCTTTGGATCATTCTCTATTTACAAACAAGCACAAAGTCGCAATACTCTGTTTAGTCTTTGCAGATAGTGAAAAATCGTGTAAAAAAATAAAAGTAATCGAGCAAAATCAGTAGGCCACTAATTGGATCTCTTTTTGACCTCGCTAAAATAGAAATATTAGGAACAACCCTTCATGAGAAATACGAAAATAGTGAGATGAACTGAGCTCCACACCATGAGGGCTGCAAGACAACTCGGCTCCATCACCCATCCCGCACAAAATAACGACAAACCCTATGCAAATATTAAAAATATAGACAACACACCAGCAAAGAAACAGGGTAAAACATTTTATTAAAAAACTATTTACATAACGTTGGTTTATAAGATGATGTCAGTAGTGGACCGATGTGTGAATAGGTCGAAAGCAGCACAAGGCTCCAAGCTCCGGATGGCAAGCTCCTGGATGTTGGGTGCCATAGTTCAGAGTTCTGAGTTTGAGCCTTTTTCAATGCCTGTGCTTTGTTGAATCAAAATGGCGGCTTGACACAAAGCTGACTCAAGCGTTGCTACTGATGCTATGCAGAGCAAAACTGGTTTTCAGTTTGTACATTTTTCTAGATTTTTCAATCCAAGTTTGGTTGACTTTGTAGAACGATGGCTTCAAATTTTCAACATACGGTGTGGTGGCGCTGACTGGGAGGGGCCGCTTCGCTCCTGCCCCCTCCCCAAGTAAGATTTTCATACGTGAAAGTACGTTAATGGTTTTGGTCCCTGAGTTGCTTCGATGTCACTGCCATTCTCAAATGGCATAAGTTCTGGATGTTGGGTGCCATAGTTAAGAGTTCTTAGCAGCGCTTGTAACACTGTCTGAAGCTTATTTCCACCTACTGCAGCTTCACTATTCTCAAAGTAAGTGAGTGTCGTTTATGGACCTGACTGCATTAGAAAACAATGTGATATGTTACCTTCTTAAACAGCTTGACGGAGGCCCCTGAGGGGCGGTGTGATGGCCATGGACTCGGAGAAGACGCTTGGCTCCGACACCCTCCCCAAGTCTTATAGCACTGGTGTAGCCTGAGATCGCCCCCGACATAGGCGGCCGGCTCCCGGGGTCCGGCGGAACTTTTTGCCTTTTGATGACTCTTCAATTCTGAACCTTGTCCCATCCAGCTGAGTTGCGCCCACTCTTGCGGCTACAGCGTCTTGCCCACCATCCAGCTGAATTGCGCCCACTCTTGCGGTGCAGCGATAGGCGGCTGCCACAGGACTCTCAAAATGGCGGCCGGCTCTTCGGTTTTGGGCCTGGTCCACTAAAATGGCCCTGGGACACCTTTGAACTCGGACGCTTCCCTGATAGGGCTTGGGTCCCATTCTCGAAAAGCGTCCCCTCAGCCGTGAAGATTCTACAAAAGTCTTGGGGGCCTCCGACTCCCGCAGGCTTCTGGTGGGGAGCGGCTGCCATGATTGCTCGTGGAATGGCCACGATGGAGCTACGAGATGGTAGTGGTCTCATGCTGACGCCAGCTTTAGTCTGAAACATCCAGAAACACTGTAGACTACCAATTCGATCAGTTCCGGTAGCGCCCCAACATGACCCGGAAGAGAAGAACTTGCCCTCCCCTCTTTGACTGATGGTTCTTGTTGCCTGTCCCCTCTGTTGTCATTTAACAGAACTTTTTGGACTGCTGAAAGGGGTTGTGTTCCGAACGCTGGTTGGTGGAGACATTTTGACTATATTCTTGACCTACGGTGTCGCGTAATGCGTTATATGACACGCCGCGTTACCGCACCCGGAAGTGATACGAGGCGCGGCGCGCAGCGCGTAACGTAAGCATAACAGGTCATGTGACTTGTTAATAAAACTTTTCATTGGTTCATTTTACTTTTGTTAATTTAATGATGAAAAGCTTGGTCATATGACCTAAAAATTACGCTTTTTATTGTTTTCGAACAATATTTTTTTTTCAAACATATGTTATAATATTCCAGGCTAATGTACTTTCCCGGAAAATTTACAACTGTCTTGTAAGTAAAATATATTCCTTTTTCGAGAAAAAGGGCATTTCTTCCTTCCATGACGGAGCCGTTGAGTAAAAGAGATTCGGCCTGCTGTCTTAGTCGCCGATACGCCTGATTATTAGATTCTTATCGATCACTTTATATTGCAGACATGAAAAACACAACTGCCCTTAAGCATTTATCTTTACTGCGTTCCTACATATTATACCTTTTATCCGTCATGTAATTGGACTGCTTTATTTCACTTGCCTTTACTGATTCGAAAACAGTGACTAAAAGTAAAAACTTTACCAATGTAAATACTACTACCGTGTTTTGTTTTAAAAACCTTTATTGTGAAAATGTCAGTATACAAATACGGGCCTATAACCACGTGGGCCGGCCACGGAGCAAACTGAAATCGTATATGATGAGGAGACATTTACACTGTAGAAGAACGTAACGAGCGGGCCATTAGGTTGCAAGAACAAAGGTGTCTAACAGTTGCGGAATCGGTGGACGTACATTTTGTAATTAAAATACGACAGGGCCACTTACAATAACATTTTCTAGATATACATTTGCGGGCAAGGAGTTACGAGTCCCATTTATACCGGCGCCATTTTGGGCGAGGCCGGGCAGGTCCAAGATATAGTCAAAATGTCTCCACCAACCATCGGCCAGACCAGAACCCCTTTCGGCCCTTTATGCTACAAGATGGTGTCTTCCATTCAGAAAATATTGTTGGCAGCATTTTGAAAGGAAACAGAAACAGCCGTTCTCCTAGTGAGTTTCACATTGTTACATTTAGGAAGAATGTTGAAGAGTAGTATGTGGAAAATCTGAAGCCATTTTTCTACAAACTCTCAATCAGACTTGGATGGAAAAAAAAAACCTGAAGAATGTACAAACTGAAAACCAATTTTTGTCTGTATAGCATCAACAGTAACGCTTGAGTCAGCTTTGTGTCAAGCCGCCATTTTCATTCAATCAATAGCGTCCCCCTGCACACATTCAGGGACCTGGTCGTGTCTTCAGATGAAACGGATTGTAGGAAAAGAAGCAGAAAGGAAAAGGAAAAAAGTTCCGCCGGACCTCGGGAGCCGGCCGCCTATGTCATGTGCCACCTTTGGCCACACCAGGGCAATAGTGAAGCTGCAGCAGGTGCAAATAAGCTTCAGACAGTCTTACAAGCACTGCTCAGAACTCTCAACTGAGGCACTCAACATCCAGGACTTGCCATTCGGATCTTGGCGCCTTGTGCTGGTTCCGACCTATTCACACATCGGTCCACTACTGACATCACCTCATAAGCCAACGGGGCACCCCACGCCGACTTTCGGCGCAGCATTGTAGGATGGCCACACCAGTGCGGCAACTTGCTGGACACAACATCGGGGCCATCCAGATCTCGGCGCGTTCGACTCACTGTACCGCAAGAGTGACCGCAACTCAGCTGGACACGCCATCTTTCGGCGCAGCATTGTAGGATGGCCACACCAGTGCGGCAATTTGCTGGACACCACCTCGGTGCCATCCGGATCTCGGCGCGTTCGAGTCACTGTACCGCAACAGTGACCACAACTCAGCTGGACACGCCGTCTTTCGGCGCAGCATTGTAGGATGGCCACACCAGTGCGGAAATTTGCTGGACACCACCTCGGTGCCATCCGGATCTCGGCGCGTTCGAGTCACTGTACCGCAACAGTGACCGCAACTCAGCTGGACACGCCGTCTTTCGGCGCAGCATTGTAGGATGGCCACACCAGTGCGGCAATTTGCTGGACACCACCTCGGTGCCATCCGGATCTCGGCGCGTTCGAGTCACTGTACCGCAAGAGCGGGAGAAACTCAGCTGGACACGCCGTCTTTCGGCGCAGCATTGTAGGATGGCCACACCAGTGCGGCAATTTGCTGGACACCACCTCGGTGCCATCCGAATCTCGGCGCGTTGTGCTGCCTTCGGCCTATTCGCACATCGGTCCGCTACTGACGCCGCCTCACGTGCCAACGGATTTTCTACGCTTTTTGTAGCCCTATGCCGCATAACAGGTCATGTGACTTGTTTATAAAACTTTTCATTGGTTCATTTTACTTTTGGTTTCCTAAAGATGGAAGGCTTGGTCATATGACCTAAAAATAACACTTTTCATTGGTTTAGAACATTTTTTTTTCCCAAACGATGAAAGCCCCACCTTGTTTCTGGATCATTCAGACTGAAGCTGGCGTCAGCATGAGAGCACCACCATCTCGTGGCTCCGTCGTGGTCATTCCGCGAGCAATCATGGCAGCCGCTCCCCACCGGAAGCCTGCGGGAGTCGGGGGCCCCCAAGACTTTTGTAGAATCTTCACGGCTGAGGGGACGCTTTTCGAGAATGGAGCCCAAGCCCTAGCAGGCAAGCGTCCGAGTTCCAAGGTGTCCCAGGGCCATTTCAGTGGACCAGGCCCAAAACCGAGGAGCCGTCCGCCATTTTAAGAGCCATGTGGCAGCCGCCTATCGCTGCACTGCAAGAGTGGGAGCAACTCAACAACATGGTGAGCGAGACGCTGTAGCCGCAAGAGCGGGCGCAACTCAGCTAGATGGCCGCCACCTGGGGAGGCCCGTTCACGCCGCCTCCCCCACGCCCCCCCCCCCCCCCCGGGGCGCCGCACGCCAATTTTCGGAGCAGCATTGTAGGATACCAAAACCAGTGCGGCAGTTTACTGGACATCACCTGGGTGCCTGTCGTACATGTTGTGTCAGCCATGGGACACTGGACACAGTCCCATCAACATCTCAACGCGTTCTGCTGCCTTGGGACTATTCGCACAACAGACCGCTACTGACGAGGCCTTCCCCCGCACCACCCGGGACGCCCCACGCTGTTTTTCTGTGCTGCATTGTAGGATTCCAAAACCAGTGCGGCACCCAGGCGACATCACCTGGGTGCCGTCCAGAACTCTGCACGTTGTGCTGCCTTGGGACTATTCGCACAAAAGACAGCTTCTAACCATTGTTGCTTTTTGAGTTGAAAAATGTTTAAATGTTTTTAGTTTTTGTTCCGTTCATTATAGTTAAAAGTTAATAAAGTTTTATAATCTTACTTTGTTGGAGTGTTATCTATTTTTTTAAAAACGGGTGAATAGGGCCTTGAATCGGGTTATTGTCATGTGTGGGCTTTGGAAGTGTGCTGCTGCAGGATCGGACATTTCAAACTCAAATGCACGTTCTTTTTCTTACCTTTCCGAAGCATGGAGCGCAATAGCAGGCAGAGAAAGGGTGATGCACGTGTTGAACACTACCTGACCTGGCAAGTTGCTAGCAGTGCCCCCCCGCCCGCTCCTGAAAGAGGGCACACACACACCGCCGCCCCGAGTACTTCACAAATCTTTAAAAGACCATGCGCTTGTTCATGAGGCTTAAATGGTTTATCACCTCTTCTAGAACCCCTGCATCGACCCTCTGACGTTTCCTGGAAAAATTACCATGTAACACAATACCAAGCCCTGTCAGCTGAAACCCCCAAGGAATCGTGGGGCATATTATCAAGGGGGTTTATCTCCGCTTTTTTGGCTTTAAAAGCCATGAAAGCGGAGATAAAATTATCTCCCTATTACCAAGCTGTCGCTAACACCAGTTAGTGACAGCTAAAAGGAGATAGCGACCATCTTGGGCCCCGCTTTGCATGTCAGTGATACTTATCACTAATAACATGCAAAGTGGCGTGCCAAGATGTTAGCGACTGGAAACAGTCCCTAACATCGCTTTCTCCTATTACCAACTTTTGGAGATATTCGCGCTAAGCGCGAATATCTCCAAAATCTAACACCTGCCCTGAGCAGTTCTTAGCCATGTTATCCAATGGGAGGTGGATAACATGGCTAAGAGCATTTGCTCGATAATACATGAATATCGCTGACTTTTCTGCGATAATAGCAAGGTTTATCTGCGATAAAAATCGCCGATGTGCGGCGATAATTTTTGTCTCTAAACAAGTTAGAGACAAAAATTATCGCTAGTTGTTCGTAATATGCCCCCGGGTTTTTGCTTGCAGAAATCGGGAGGCGGGAGACTAGCACTGAAATCAGTAGTCACACGCCTGAATCGGGACGGTTGGCATGTCTGAATTCTCTACAGCTGGGGCCATAAACTACATCCGCAGGGGTAGGTGATAGCCTGGGACCAGCCTGGCATCTAAAATGGCTGCCGTGCACGACAAAATTGTGGCATTGGAAAAAAGGCAAGATGGCGCAGCCGCTGGAAGAGATGTATCAACATATATCAGCCTCCTCAGCCACCCTCAGGAAACATAGGGGATTAGGATACGTCTCCCGCACCCCCTTATACCTAGTAATTTAATTAACGAAGCACAAAATGGCGAATTCCCGTTTCGCTACCAGTTTGCGGCCCAGTTCGCGGCCCGTGAAGCGCTTCTACCAATGAAAAATCATTTTTTTTTTTTTTTCCCCACGGGACCCTTTAATAACCCCAACAACATTCCTAGGGGGTCAAGAGGGTGATACCTTACCCCCTTTCATTAAATTCCCCCTTCGTTTTTCACCTCTTCTTCTCTCTCGATCCTACCGAGAGACAAGATGGCGGCCGCTCCGGACTGTCACGCAGCAAAAAAAAAAAAAGCTCATGCACAGCCGCTGGAAGAGATGTATCAACATATATCAGCCTCCTCAGCCACCCTCAGGAAACATAGGGGATTAGGATACGTCTCCCGCACACCCTTATACCTAGTAATTTAATTAACGAAGCACAAAATGGCGAATTCCCGTTTCGCTACCAGTTTGCGGCCCAGTTCGCGGCCCGTGAAACGCTTCTACCGTGAAAAATCATTTTTTTTTTCTTTTCCCCACGGGACCCTTTAATAACCCCAACAACATTCCTAGGGGGTCAAGAGGGGGATACCTTGCCCCCTTTCATTAAATTCCCCCTTCGTTTTTCACCTCTTCTTCTCTCTCGATCCTTCCGAGAGACAAGATGGCGGCCGCTCCGGACTGTTTAGAATGTTGACAGACACCGGAGAGCCAATCAGCTTTCTGCGCGCAAAGTTCCGTTTCGCGAAAAGTAAGCGGACCGGATCGCTGCCCGGAGCGCTGTTACAGATATATATCTTGATTTAAACGTTAATTTCTCAAAATCCACTGAAGCACATATATTGAGACCTAGCAAAGGCACATCGGGCTAACAGTCCCTACAATTTTGCCAAGTTTCGTGCAAATCCATTCAGCCGTTCGAGCTAAAAGTGAGTCCAACCGCCCTATGGAAAAATGAATGGGAAAAACGCGTTTTGGGACCCCCCTTTCTTCTCGGCCCCCCCTTGACGAAACCCCACCAAATTTTCAGGGGCTGCTCAGAAATGAAATGTGCCATTTTCCTGAAAATTTCAGCCGATTCCGTCCACAAACGCCAAAGTTATTAGACATAGAATTTTCAAAAATCCCATAGGGAATTAATCCTAACTATATATACCTACTGGCGATAGCCAGTAGGTAATATATATATATATATATATATATATATATATATATATATATATATATATATATATATATATATATATATATATATATATATATATATATATATATATATATATATATATAATTTATATATATATATATATATGTATATTTATATATATATATATATATATTCACTGAAAAAAACATAGGTTTCAGACAAGTTATAGTTAGAAATTAGCATTTAAAAAACCTTAGAAATTCACTGAAAAAAACATAGGTTTCAGGGGTGTTATAGTTAGCTGTACATTTTACTCGTATAAAACCATTGAAATTCCCCCGTTATAGTTAGTTGTACTAACTATAACTCACGCGCCCGCAATCCACTGCTGAAGATGTTGCATATTACATCATTCATGACATGGTCAGTGACATCACTGATGACATCTCAAATGACATCACTGATGACATCACTGATGACATCATCCAGTGAATGTGGTTTGGTTCGATACTTAAATAAATACTATATATATAGCAATCTACCTTGAAGACTGAGTGCATGTATAAGTGTCTAAATGGAGGATTTATAGCAATGTGATTGACTGTGTAAGTGACGAAATTAAAGTGTCTCACTAAATATATGGGATAGTGATTAAACTTTGTGAATACCTGTATCACTCTATATCTTGTTGAGTAAACTACTACATAAGTTGGTTACTAGCTCTGTGAAAGTCTATATTAGTTGTTAATTAGTTAAGTGAGTATTTGTATGGGATAGTGAACGAATGTGTGTGTAGCTGGGTGGGAGTTTTGTGACTGTCGAAAGATGTGTAAATAGCTGATTTAGTAGGTATATAAGGTTAAGACTATATGTGGAAACAGTTGTTTGGGTGAGTGAATCTCTTTATGGGTGCTGTGATGAGTAAATATATTTCTCAATGATACATGTCCAAGAAACTAGAAATATAAAAAGCAGTGTATGTGACAGTTGTTGTATATAAATAACTATAAATAATACTCAGTGATTGTATGAGTGATGTATGGATAACTGTATACTTGTAATTGTGATTTTATAACATACTAAGTATGAGTTACTATCTATATCAATAAATAAAGTGGTATTTGTGTAAGTGTGTAGCTTAGTAAATATAAGTATGATCAACTGTTTGCATAAGTGAGTAGAATGACTGCATAAGTGAATAGGATGTGTGCTGGTGTATAATGTTGATGTAGGTGTATAAGTATATTTAATACTGTTCTATTGTTCTTTGTTAGCATGTATGAGTGAATCTATAGGTAAGTGTTTAGATGTGTGTGTAGATGTAGGAATCACTGAGTCGGTTTTTAGAAACTTGTATTGGTGTGTCAATGGTTTCACATATGGTACTCCATATTTTATAATGAGTGTTGAAAGGTTATACTAGTATATGATAAGATGTATCAGATTGTCAGGGGGATAATGTCAACAGTGATATCATCAGTGATGTAGTTTGAGATGTCATCCATGATGTCATCAGTGATGTCACTGATCATGTCATGAATGATGTAATATGTGACATCATCAGCAGTGGGTTGCGGGTGCGCGAGTTATAGTTAGTACAACTAACTATAACGGGGGAATTTCAATGGTTTTATACGAGTGAAATGTCCAGCTAACTATAACTTATCTGAAACCTATGTTTTTTTCAGTGATTTACAAAGGTTTTTTAAATGCTAATTCCTAACTATAACATCAGTGAAACCTATGTTTTTTTCACTGAATTTCAAAGGTTTTGTACATGCTAATTCGTAACTATAACATATGGAAAACCTATGTTTTTTGTGAATTTCAAAGATTTTATAAATCATAATTTTTAAATATATTTATTGTTTTTTGTTATATTTTCTAAGTATATTTTTTCATCATTTTATTTTTAGGTGTTACTTTTTAAATTACATTACACATTTTTTAATCATTCTTTTGCCTAAAATATATATTTTTTCATTATTATATGTTGTTCATAATATACTTAAATTATTTTTATTTCTTTTTTCTTTTTTTTGGAGTTGCGCACCGTACGAACACCCTGATGTTTACTGCGCAAAATGTGCCATTTTACGGTCATTGTGTAGGATCCAAGTAAGGTGCGTGACGGGTACGACTTCTCCAACGCGGTTGCTATGCGACCTGTGTTCGACACCTGGCTAGACGCCTGGCTCGACGCCTGGCGCATACGCGAGATGTACATATAATGTGACGTGACGGACGCACGGTAGCGCGTGACGTCATATGCATATCGGACGCAGTGGATGTGCTGCTTCCGCAAATTCTTTAATGTTGGAAAACTTATTTCTATATATTTATTATATATATTAAGACAAGAAATTTTCTGAGGTTATTACAAAAATAATATTCTTTAACTTTCTTAAAAAGTACATTACTTTTTAATGCAATTTCGCGAAGTCACTCTGGACGCGAGCACAATGCAAGCAGGGTGCGTATTGAGTGTGCACATCATATGCGCATCCTACGCACACCCCATGTGACTTTAAAAAAAGAGATTTGATTGGTTCCTTTTGAAACTATTATAGGACCCCACCCATTTCAATCACTATTATTAGAACTTTTCTGAGCGAAAGACCTCCTGAGAAGATCTGCTGCTCTTTCTTTTTTGGAGAAGAGATTCCTTTAAAGATATTATGGCTGCTAATCCACCATCATCCTCTGATTCAGAGAACTCATCAGAGCAAGAACTTGTTCCTGAGCCGCCACTAAAGCAAAAATATACCAGCATTGTCTGGAAATTTTTCACCTTTCCACCAGGCTTAAAAAAGGGGACTGCAACAAAGGTTACTTGCTGAATATGCAGTGAAGTGCTTTCAAGGGGAGATCCCAACAAAAAGTATGCGTGCAAAACTGCAAGTATGCGGAAGCACTTGCAATCTAAGCATCCGGTCAACTTTGCAAAGGGGGAGTTAAGGAGATTGAGAGAGGCTGCTCCTGCTTCCTCAGAAGGCCCGAGTACAAGTGGACCAACACCATCAACCCCTACCGCACACCCTGATATTCGTCCTCAATTTTGGAAACTTAGAATGAGCTGTGTAAAATGTGGACGGCTAATAGCATAAGGAGAGCAGTTGGTGGATCTGGTGTGTCGAGCTTATAACCACCACCATTGTTAGATTTCTTTTCTTGTCTCCTCCGAGTTTTTAGTTCTCTTTTCCCAGGTCTCATGTTTTCCCCTGTTTTTAAAAAAACAAAAAAAAATACAAAATCCCCCCAAAAAACAATACAACAAAAAGAAAAAAAAGTTATTTTCAGAACTAACTACTCTGGTTAAAGAAAGATCTAAACTAGTATGCTAGTGTGTGAAAGTTGACACGAATGTATGTGTATTGCATATTTGACTGTAAAAATAAATGTCTGATGTGTGTTGAATGCATAAGTGCAGAATTATAAGGAAGTGCTGCAGCATGACACTGTAAACTGTTTAACTACATCATGCTGTGGTATTTCCAAAGCACAAAGATGTAACATGTGTACATATGTACATAAATATGTTGCCACTCTGTGATTCCCTCTGCACAGCTGCAGAAACTGCAGGCATGTGTTGACACAGGCACCCTTGCACCATGGTGCAAGGATGTCCGTATCATGTGGAGATTGTTTTTGTGCAAGAAGAGACACCTTAATGCACAAAAACAATAAGTAAAGGCATTTTTCTCTTTTAATATATGCTGTGCATTGCAGCATATATTGAAAGTGAAAAAATGAGGAGAAGTGAAAACAGTTTTCCTCGTTGTGCTTTGCTATACCAATAGAAGGATGGTGTAGCATTCACAAACATGTCCAAATTTATGATTTCTGATAAATCTGGAAATGTGTCTTGCTTTATGAGTGTTTTGTGCAAACACGCACAGCAAAACCTATAGAACACCTTTTCAACGCAAGGTACTGTGTATATTGAGATTATACTTACATGGAAAAGAAAAGGTATACAGAATGCCTTTTCCTCAACTTATAAATAAGAAAGAGAGTTAATAGCTAAGTCAATTGTTATTATAGGAGTACATTTCGGTACTGATAATGGAGAACAATATACATTTACAACTACTTATGTAATAGGGAACTGATAGGACATGTTTATATATTACTGAAGGGAAGGGATGTGACCTAATATGACCTTTGCAAAAACACTGACAGATGTGGTTTAAATTAAACAGTTTCATTTCTTTTAATTCTGAAATTATCAAGACCTGAAAAAGAACCATATTAGTCTATTCTGTACTATACAATATATCTTGCAGACAGATGTTCTGAAGCTGTCCCCTCTTTTATACCTTTTTGCATTGCAATTTTCTGACAGAAATGTAGTCCATCCATGTTCCATTTCTTCCACTGTGGGGAAACACAGTCCATTCTGCATTTTAAGACTTACTAGAACTTACCTCAATAGTAATACACGTAAAAACAGTACACATTTTATTCACTTGACTTTTATAATCTAAATGGTGGTAAATTTGACATTTTAAAATTTGGCTCTGTAAATAAAAATAGTTATAACATAGAATAATAAATACTTAACAGCACAGCATAATTTTAACATTTTACAAAGTAATTTCTTTGCCTTTTTTGCTGTTCTCAGAATATATTGAAATTCACAAGAAACAGTGATTTCAATTATACTCATCACATAACAGCCGACAAAAAAAAAACAATCAATTAGATAGTTTAAAAAAAACAATAATACATCTATGGTAAAATACTAGATAATACAAATCACACGTATATAAAATGATTACTGCTAAGAAAATGTTATAACTTAAATTTATAAACACTATAAATAATGCCACTTAAATTTATACACCGAGACAATGTGCAACAAAAAGTCCATAATTCAAAGAAATACATTCCTTGAGGCCAAATTGTATTTTTGCAGTAATTTGTATGTACATTGTCTAATGATAATCCTATAAAATGATAACAATAAATTCCTCAGAGGCTGAACTATCTTCTCATAACTTTGGCTGTAAAAATATTGGATAGGAATTTGGCAATTCGAAAGGCAAGCGTTGTTTGAAAACCAACTCAGCATCATTACAAAGACTACAGCCTTTATCACTTTTGAGATATGCAGTGTATTCCAGATATTGATAGTTGTGTAGCAACAAAATGTTTATTAAAGTGTCCAATTTTCTTCCATCAGCTGTACAATGTTATATCATTAAAATTATATATTTTCCATATCTTTGGATAAATAATGTTGATAACATTTCTGATTTGCATTGCCTACACTCCATGTTTTGGTTTGCAGCTTTAACTAATTTACTGAAAGACACTGATTTACTGTCCAGTAATGTCAAATATAAAAATATTTCAGTGTCTACATTAGTGCTACATGTATACATACAGTTTTCACATTGATGTTCCCATTTATAGCGAAGACCAAAAATATTCTCTATGTCTACAACTTCATTTTTCAATTCTGTAAGCATATACATTAGAAACTTGTGAGCATATTGTTGGATATTTTGTGTAAATTGTGTAGAACCAGAACATACATCCAAAAGATGTATTTTACTTTTGTCTGTTCTTAATGTTTCATAAAGAGAATGTAACAAGGAACAAAATCTTTTTTCCCGATTCTCCATAATTTTCTGTTGCAAACCTTTAAGAAAAAAAAGAACATTGACCACTACATTAGCAGAGCAGTTGACACCAAAACTGTTTGCAAACTGAAAACCACCAATCTCTTCAACAGTGTCCTTTTTCTTTTTGCTTGCAATCACAACATTTTCTTGTTTTTCCCTTCTCTACACCTCAGTACAGATATTCTCATACCTTCTTTTTTGAGCAACCCCACGCTTTTCAAATACAGGATATTGACCTAAATTAGGAGCATATGTTCTTCTTAACCTATTGTATTCTTTCACACCGTTGGCATCTGCAGTAATCTTGGTATCATCAAAATCAATCAAAAACAAACCAGATAATGTTCTGACTCTGGACAAACCAACATATGCCATACCTTCTTTAAACACAGAATTTCCAATGTTCACCAAAGCACTGTCAACACTTAAACCTTGAGATTTATGAATAGTCCCTGCAATTGCCAGAGAAAATGGAAACTGTTTTCTACGGACATTTACATGTTTAACAAGCAAAAAACGAACAGAACAAAAACCAATTTGTTTCACTTCTTCAATCTGATCAAATTTAATCTTTAAGAATTCAATATCATCTTTATTTTGATAATTAACAAAATCCACAACTTTGCCCATTGCTCCATTAACTAAACCTTTTTCTACATCCAAATTACGCCTTGAAATTATCCGACAGTTTCTACATGCATAAAGATTCTTTTCTAAACCAGCAGTTTTAGATATTGATTTTTCTAATGAATCCAATTTTGGCTTCAATTTTTCAGTCAAAATAATAGTGATTCCTTCATGTTCTATTTTATCAATGGCTTCCATTTTTAATATTTCCTCATTTTCCAGTTTCAAAAGTTGTTCGTTAAATATAGAACACTCACGCAGTGTTGGCATTAAACAGATTACAGATTTCTTATCTGTAATTTCCATGTATATTTTCTTAGGAACTATATTTTCATTTGGAATAGTTCCATAATCAACCTCATTTGCCTGTCGCATATTTGTAATGAGTTCTTTGTATTCAAAATATGACCGAATGTTCACGTTTCCAACACTACCCAGGGACTTTCTGGTATCTTCATGCGCAAGTGTTTTAAAAACTGGTTGTCCTTTTACAGGAGTCAGTTGCAGTAGATATCCAAAAACTATGACATGTTTTCCTCCAAATAATACGTCATACTCTGTTTTAAGAACTAGCTGCATTCTTAAATGCACAAAGGCAAGCATTAAGTTTGAGACCATGCTTACCTCATCAATAATGATATGTTTCATTTTCTTCAAGACTCTTGAAACTTCACAGCAAGCTTCTCCATATAGCTTGTGGACTGGTATTCTAATTTGTTTTCATGCTCTACTGGTAGCATTAGTAAACAATGTAAAGTAATTACTTAAATGTTGTGTGCTGCCAACCCAGTTGGAGCAGTGATAACACAAGACAAATGCGACTCAGCTATTTTTTGTAAATAACTTGTAATTACTTTAATTAAAAAACTTTTTCCTGTTCCAGCTTGTCCACTCATGTACATTCGGATTGGTTGAAATGACATACATGAGAACTCTTTCTTTTCATGAAGTAATTCATGTTCATTCTGTTGTCTCACTTGCTCATATATTGTTTTTGCTCAACATTTAGTTGTTCTTCCAAATTTCCTAAGATTGTTACATCTTCTTGAGCTTGATACATTGCTGTTTCCACCTCATTCATGGAGATTGTTGCTTCGTTTTCAAGAATTGGTTGTCCTAGTGGATCTTGACTCAGTGCAGCAGAACTTTGACTGTCTTGAGAACTGTCTCTAGCAATCTCAGCTGCAATTGTAGCTTCTTGATCAATTTCATTGTTCAAAATTGTCACATAATTTGCAAAAGCACTACATTGTATGCTATCTTTACAAGCATTATAAGAATCTTCATAGCTCTGGAAATCTCCAAGTAATTCCAATTCTGAACGCCATGGTTTAAACAGTTGTAAAAGAGCTAAATAGTAAAATTCCCTTTCATCAGCAGTGTCACAACTGAACTTCCTGTTATTAATCAAATTTCCTTTCGTTTGTTTCACCAAACATCCTTCGGAAACAAAGACTCCATATTTTCCATCATTGATGTTCTCTGTAGTAATCTGTTTAAAAGTATAGTTTTGCAGCACTTCATAGAAACACATGTTCTCAAGATGATGACTTCTGTTTTGGTAATATGTGTCCAAGATATTCGTTTTAAAAATATCTGTACTTTCTGGACTTTTTCTGCTAAATAGTAGTGTAGTTCCTAGTTTCCCACTAGGCCCTGCGCATTGGAATAACATAAACAGTAGTATCGACGTGGAACTGCGGATATTCCAGGCCTCCACTGACTATGCTAAACTTAATTGGGTTGTGTTACCAACTAGCTCAGAGGTCACTGGAAACTTTCTTCTCTGCATAGGAAGTGATCAGCTTCCTTGGCACAGACAAGAAGGGATTCAGTTTTCCAACAACCGTGCAACATGACAACTTTGCTCCTCAGATCAAGAGTCAATCTCTAGGGTCGTGTGAAACAATAGACATGTATTTCACTCAGTCAGTCTAGTGCAGTTTACTTTCACGAGATGTAGAGAATAGAGAGACGGGCGTTTGTCAATAAAGGGTTAACATTTATTGAACAGTCTTTCTTCTCGTACAAGAGAAATGTATTGCCACAATTGCAATAATTGTTATTATAAAAAGTACGTACAGTAAGATAAGTATTGCGAAATAGAACTGTAAAAGCATTGATATGGTTTCTTAGCCATACAATGGTTTAAAAGTAATAAAACATATATACAGTCATATATACATTAGGCTAACATACTCAACTGGTGCTTCTAACTAAGCCTACCCCAGTGTGCCTGACCTAAGCCTAACACGTGAAAAGGGGAGTAAGTAAGTAGCTTTAAGTTAAGTTGGTTTTGCCAAGGTTTGTTTCAAGAATTCTCGTCTAAGGGTTTAGTCAACATCATACCTCTGAATAGAATGATGGAGGATTGGTATCTCCTTCAGGGGTCTCTCTCGATATCCCAGTCACCCGCGAGGGTAAACCGGAAGCGCCGGGACTGGATTTCTCTGCACGAGAAAGGCAGCGGCTTCTCTTCAGCGCGTCGAGGAAGGAGGGGGGACAGCGTCCGCGGGCAGCTGGAATCTGCTGGATGTCTTCGCAGAGGGACGGCTGTTCAGCTCCTTAAGCGTACTGCACCATAGTTCGCGCTGTAGCGGCGATAATGGTAATCAGCAGCTTCACCACCACAGGATAGCAGGCTGCAGTGACAGAGTGCTAGATTTACCAACACAGGGTCATGCAGGCAGCTGGCATCAGCAACAGGCAACGAACATTGCTTAAGGCAACGTTGGTAATATTTATACCTGACAGGTGCCGGGTTTGACGCAAGTTTGCTGGACATAAGACGTCAATTAAAGATGTCACTAGGAAGTGATAGTTATCAGTTGCTCATTAGAGTTCCATTACTAATCAAAACATAGCAAGCGGGGATTTCCAGGTTTGCTAAGTTTTTATCTTGTTGAAGAACTCGGAGTGTTATCTAGGAATATCAGATAGGGACTGCTGCACTGTCATTGCACTAATTGGTCGCAAAGGAAGTAGCAGAGAGTCATGCTGGAATGTGGCTCTGTTCGTGTGAGGCCAGAGATGACTTTTCAGAAAATCGCACTTGAACGGTTATGCCAATATAGGGAATAAATGGATTTATAGCCGAATAGGGGCATAAGGTCACAGTATCGATCAGGAACCTAGATAAACACGCAACACCCACTCCACGGGTTAATGTCCATCAAAATTACTAAAACTAAGCAATTAGATGCATGTGTAACATTGCCCACCCCAAAATACATAAATGCATTCGAAATAGGCGTACTTGTAATACATGGAATTTAGGTACTGTACGTTTTTTAAAGTATAGTAATCATTCAAAAAATGATTGCATATGAAATCAAATGAACGATTATGCAAAAGGAATTACACATGAAGTATCTCTGACAGAAGAAAGGCGAGATAAATCATCACATAAAAATGCATTGTAATAACATGTGTGCTAGAGGCTGGTGTAATGTTGTTATGTCTCTAGATGTGTTTAGAAATAGAAGTGTGAAGCTTCTGTTCTCTAAGAATAGTTTTTACGTTAAGCAAAGAATTTGTTCGTGCCAAAAAAGGTCAATATTAGAAAAATTGTCCAATCCAAAGAAAATAGATTTCCAAAGCTCTTGGCAGTTTTTGTTGATCAAAACTGAAGGCCGAATTCAGAGTTCATGGGAACGCTGTGTGTCGGAAAAGCTTCTAAAAGTTATTGTTTCTGTACGGGTGAGAACATCGTATCAGACAGGCTCTCAAAGAATTGGTCTACAAAATCAGGTGATAGTTCAACCAAATTAGATAGCGCTGTAACTTGGCAGGTGTGAGAATGATTGCTGTCATCATAGTCGGGACCAGCAATGCTCACAGAACGTTGTACCTGGATGATGTTGCTTTTGTCACTCGCTCCACTGTTACCACTGGGTTGTAGCACAGGAGTCTCCACGAATGCCGTCATCAGGATTGGTAGCCGCTGGGGACAACACAATGCGTGAGCCGTTATTGGACTGAGCAAAGTATCGACGTCCATTGGTACTGCTGATGGAAGTGAAAGACAGATGTCCAACACGCATTCATCGCCGCAAAGCATACACCGTAGCACTGGTAAAATGCAATTTTGCCATATCGGTCTGAATGAAAGGAACCAGGTCATGTTTAGATCTCTCAGCCTGGCCAATCCAAGGACGTTAGTTATCCTGTCCCGGTAGCGCATTGCTAGGATTGTCTCTTCCATTCCCATGGGAGCTATGTCTGAGCCGAGGCTTGCCATAACGTAGCAGGAGGGTCAAAAATAGAATCCCTGCAACGAGTCCCAAAAATAATGGTATGCCGCCAAAAATGGAGTGCACAAAATTAGGAAAGATTCCCAAAATTGCCTGGAAGGGTGTTAGCAGTCCCGTAAAGACTGTCTTAAATATGCCTGGGATGCTTGTTGCACTAGACATGTTAAGGAGTTGGCTGAACATTTCTACGAAATGCACGGGGCAATTTGTTGATAAAAGGTCATGAACTTCAGTAGCTGTCCTTGCAACTAGAAGATCATACGTCTCTTTAGATGACGTTATAGGCACTGTTGTCTGTAAAAGTACAGATTTCATTTTGCTTAATGTATCAATTCGTATAGAATAGAGATTCAGACGAGGCCAGATGGGAGTCACTATGTCTGGAGGCCCACTCGGAAACAATGCTTGCATACAGCATTTGACCATGGATGTTACTTCTACTAGATAACTTTTCCCTGGCACGAGGCCACAACATCTGTGATCCGTTCTAAGAATGTAACTCCCGTTTGCGAGTTGCATAAAGAAGGGCTCTATCTGAGTTGCAGGTGTGACTAGCTGGTGGCATGAAAGGTTGTTTGAATTTCCATCACATGCTCCATGTAAATTAATACCCTGACACAAAAGTATACCGCTTAGTGAATGTTTACAGTTATCACCACTAAGAAATACATTTTTGTCGCTGTCACTATAGCAAGAATGAGTGTATGGTAATTTCCATATAGATTTTACATATCCTTTACCCAATTGTTCATATTGGCCAGCAGGTATGTACTCAAGGCACTTTTTAAATCGGAAAGTTGTAATCGGAATTGTGATAATTCCGTGTATTATCCATTCAATGACAGGACTCTCTGACATTGTCAATGGTAATCTCTCGAGTTTTTCGATGCTCAGGATTGTATAGTCTGCTCCTTTCTGTGCCAAACTGATCTGTTTATCAGTAAGGTTAAAACTGGAAAATAATGACGTTGTGTTGATTAAACGCCAAGGCACATAGCCTGAACGAAGATTTTGCAGCGTCCAGCCTAATTCTATAATAGAGCGTAATTGAGACTGGCCATGTTGTAACATTAGCAAATCTCTGTCTATCACATCAAAGGCAGAGGATACAATATTGTCCAAAGAATATATTCTGGAAAACAGAGTCGTTAACCCATTGTCTACCACAGAAAGTGATTTCTCCAAATTAATACGATCAATTTCTCGTATTTTTTCAGCAGTTTCAATTTGCTTTACTTTCCAAGCCTCGTTGTAAGCAGCATAGATACTGGTCGCTATGAAACGCTTTTGACGCTGTTTGCGTGGTCCAAGAATGAAATCGCGCAAATCAGCACCATCTTTTAATAAAGACAAGTGTTGCTTAATTTCAGCCAGTGTGGACGAAGTTAACCATTCAAGGCAGAGTTTCCCTACACTGTATGTTGTTATAATCCCTGGATGTTGTCTCTGGGAGTATCTAGGGTCTAATCTGGTCATTTTTAACCCCTGTGTTTTATTCAGGAACCTATCTTGACAGCTATTTGTGTCTGTAGGCCAGATTAACCACTTTTTCCAATCAGGATGTGTTCTGTTGAAATGTAAAATTTGTGACACGTCTAACTCAATATCAGCGGTTGCATTTTCTGGTATTGGCTTTGGTATAGATGGTGTTTTAAGGTCTTTGATCTTAGCTAGGCCAAGACAAGATGTTTGGTGTATTGTGTCATTTAAAAACAACATTTGTTCTGGTATCATGCAGGTTCTAAATAGTGCTTCAATGCCTTGCACCTGCCAATCTTTTGTACCCCAAATTGTTTTCGTTTCAATATTATTTTTCCAATAATCAAAACCAAATGTCATCATTTTGTCATAAAATGCTTCTGAATATATCAATTTAGAATTTGTCAGCATTGTTTTCATTCCTGTTTTATCTAACAGTTTATAATAAAACGTTTCTGCATTACTTGTGTTAAACCCTGAGAAGTATTTGAATTTCTCAAAAAATGCTTTGGAACTGCTTTTAGGTGGTGTAGAACAATGTTCCCATTGATTATACATAAAAACATTTCTAGGCTGTGCAGATTTATGCAAGTAATGATCCCCATAATGGGTGTAACAGAATAACTGCTCATAACTAGATGAACCTTGTAAATAATCATGATCTGTGAATCTAGCTGACATTACTAAATCAGACATCATGTCATTAATACTGTTAAAGTCCCAATCATCAGAGAATGTACTAGGTGTCAAAAAGTCACTTAAGGAAACCTTTAGTTGATGAGGATACTTCAGGATTTCGACCGGACCATAGATCTCATAGTCTGTTTTCTCCCATACTACCCCACCAGGTATTGGAATTGCTGTGACATTTACTGTTGACAGTTCTCTTTTCTTCACGTGGGATGATCTGTGTGGTTTCAGGACTAGGTTGATGTTCTGACTTGCTGTGTCCATTCAATTGTAATAAACTTCCCTAAAATTAAAACTAAAATTAGGCATAGTAGGAGTATGAATACCCCTGAGATAATCCAATGCTCAATCAACGGTGAATCCAGATATAGTTCTTTGATTTGTTGAAGGAGTCCTGTTGTATTTTCTTTAGAATACTTTTTTGTTTCTGGCATCACTTCAGGGTCGTTAAATTCTTCAGAGAAGTTGTCGAAGTTGATGAAATAACCAGAGGCAGTTCTGTCAATTGAAGGGATTGTTCTTTCAATCTGTCTCTCGGTAGCACTTTCTGATGCCACATCATTGTAGACTGGTGTTGTTTCTTGACGAACTGTTTCAATCTGTGTTTCAAGAGGCACGAGTTCCATGGCATTATTGCATAGTCCTTCATTGTGCACTGCAGGCTGATCGAATGTGATTAGTCTTTCAGTTTGAACCTCTTGGATTGTTGCAAGTTTGGGTATTCTGTTGTTTCTTGGGAGTCCACTGGGCCTACTGTTGATTATAGGCCACATGCTTGTGGTTTTACCAGATCGATGGACACGACTCTGTTCTCCTTTTTACCAGCAAGGGGCGGTAGCACAACTGATCTTGTTCCGGTGACTGCCAAGACAGGTACTGCTTTTCTGTAAGAAGGCCCAAATTCCTTCTTAACCGCGATCTTTTCTCTGACTAGATCCCCAATCTTTGGAATCCAGACAGGCCTTGCTGGGGCTGTTGCGGGTGGTGCCTCGTCAGTGGTACTTGGCTGTTGCTTTAACTTTATGTTGCTTAATGATTTTCTTGTTTCATTCAGTTCCTGTAAAACAGCCAAACGGTCTTTTACATCAAAGTGCGTTGTTTCTTCTTGTACCACTGACATCTGACTATCGAGGTCCTGAACGCGCATTCTAATTCCGAACAATAGTTCATATGGGCTGAAACCTTTTAGAGAATTTCTTGGCATGTTGTTAAGACTAGTCTGGACACTTATTAAATGTTTGACCCACCCAGCGCCTGAACCTAATACCTTCGCTGTTATAGATTGCTTTATGTCACGGTTATTTCCTTCTACCACACTATTCCCTTCGGGGTGCGACGAACAAGAATACCGCAACCCAATTCCCATGCTGGCCATGGCCTCCTTATACGCTCGAGAGCTGAAAGCAGGACCCTGGTCAGAATGGAACGTGGTAATTGCGTATGTGCCCATATTGACTCGCAAATCTTTTATAACCGTTCTAGCGTCAGCCGAGCGCTGGAGGCCTCATTTTTTTTTAAGTGCTTTTCGTCTTAACTGTTAATAGGACGCAGGATGGGGTGTAGGCAGCGTTACGCTCTTTCTGACTGGTAGCCGGTAGCAAGGTTCCTTACTGCGATCCCTATTACAGTTTTCACAGTTGTTTGCATATATTTGATGTTCTACACTCATTCCCGGCCACCAGAATACTGATTGTAATTCAGTCAGTGATTCCTTGATCTCTCTGTGCCTTAGACCCAAACCCATGTGTGCGTCTGCTATTAAAAATATTCTCCTGTTCATGTTTGGAATTACTCTGTCCCCCACTCCAGGGATTCGAGCAAAAGGAACGGAGTTTGCATCGATTATGTATGCATAATTGAGTGGATAGTTTACGGGTAGTGCTGCACAGTCGCCTTTTACGGTCGTTCTTACTGCCAGCATGGTTTCCCCGTCTATGTACTTATCTGTACGCTTTTTTGTGGCTACGGAAGCCGGTTTAGTTGCTTCCGTGGTGGCTGTATTAGCCAATGAATTCCCTGCAACGTGAACGCCATCACGTTGAAGACTCTGTGGGTGAATCACGTGAGTCTTTTGTAGCTCTTTACTTAAAAGAGCTACCTCGTTCCAGAGCAATTTATGCTTTATTGTGGCACCTGTGTCATCTTTGTAATCGTTTTCGATCCAACTCTGCAGTTTGTTGTTATAAGAGTTGACGCAAAAATGAGAATCGCACACTATAAGTGTCGGGAATTCACGTTCTGCATTTTCGAGCGCCATCTTTAAAGATCTGATTTCAGTTCTTTGAACCGAACAGTTTCTTACAGATTCGGTTTTTGTTACTTTCGGTCTGAATTTACCGCACAGCCAACGACCTTTAATGATCGCACATGCTGCATCGTAGGATTTTCTCTCTACGTTGAAATGCTGTACAAAGCTATCTGTATAGATTATACAGGCGTATTGTGGGAGAGGCAGAATTTCGATTGGCAGAGGATATTCTTCTTCATATTCTAAATCATTCAGTTCTTCGAATTGCGGGGCGAAATAGTATTTCACGTCTTCCGCTCCTAGAGAATCTATGCACTGTATCCATTTCGGGTCCAGTGACACTGTAGGCAGGTTTACTGGGCTGAATAGCGCCTCGAAGGCGGATTCCGCTGTAAGGATATTAATCCGTTTGCCGTGTGCTAGTTCTCGTTCATTTGCTAATGCGATTTGCACTGCGTTCACAGTTCTTTCTGTGCGACTGAATGCTTTTTCTGCTTGTGTGTACAAGTGAGATTTAATTGAAACTGGTACCTTTTCTCCCTCATTAGAGGTTAGGTACGTGAATCCGCATCTTCCTGGGAAGACTCGGATTACAAGATCGATCGTGTTGTCACGTGTATCTAATTTTGTTTTTGCTAACATGTCTGTTTGCAGTGATCTCAAAATTTCTGTGTGTTTTTGAGTCCAATTGATTTGTTTTAAATCAGCTTTTATTAGTTCGTAGAGAGGTTTAACCCTCTCTGCGTAATTTAGGATGTAAGTTCTTCCGAAATTCAGAAAACCTAGTATTGATTGTAAATTCTTCAGCGTTTTTGGAGCTTGGAGTACAGCGCACTTCTCTAAGAAGTTGTCCGCTAGGCTTTTCCCTTCACTTGATAATTCGTACCCTAAGAATAGTACCGTCAGATGGGCAATTCGGGACTTTTTAAAGTTGAATTTGTAACCTTCTGCTGCGAACCCAAGTATAATGGTGTTCACTCTTTTCAAGTGAGTATCCAAGTCGTCGTCTGTGAGATAAATATCATCTATGTAAGATAATGCTTCTTGAACAGATTTCAGTACCCGATTTCGCATTGCTGCAAGACCTAGACTCACCCAAATGATTCTTCTAGATTTGGAGTATAGACTTGCCGATGATAACTGATCTGAGCATTCATTTGCTCCAATTTCTCGATGCGATAACATCTTCAAACTGAAACTGTATTATTTCTTACTTAGAGTCTTCTCGTGAGAAATCTTTTCCCACATTTCTTTCAATTCTGTCTTTTTTGATTTTGTAATATAAGATGTTACATATCGAGCAACAGCAATGGAATTGTCCGCAACGTACTGAATATCAATGTTAGCATACCACATGGACAAAATGAGTGGGTTGCAGTCATTTATGTATTTTGACTCTTCATTTCTTCTTAAGTTGTAGGTATTTTTGGGAGACTTTCTTGTGATAGTATGTCGCAAAGATGACATAAAACTATTAACTCTTCCTTTCGATATCACAGGACGTGGAAATCCAAAACGACATTTGGTGTAGAACTTGTCCTTAGATTTGTACTTTAGTCTACAGTATTTTTCACATCGGTGGCTTTGGAATCGTAAGACTTGCACTCTTAAGTTGTTTTCTTCTGTGCTTTGGGTACAACACATGTTGCCTATTGTTCAATAAAACTCAAAACAGTATCATCCGCATCTGTTCCAAATTTGGGAGAGTCCTTAATCCATAACAGCATATGTATATGAGGAGAACCTCTTGCTTGATACTCCTTTCTCCAAAAGAAATCTACAACTTCTCCAAGAGGTGTATTTTTTTTATTGCAGATAAAAGACATCATAGCCTTAAATCTATGATAGAAATACCTGCATACATTAACAGGATCCAAAGAGCACAATTCTCCAGGTGTCTTGTATGAAATGTTTTTTATATTCAAATTTGCCTCTTGGAGAAATTCTAGTAAATCATCCCAAGCGTACTCAGCACAGCTCAGGGTAAGGAACCATGTTGGAGTTCCTAAGTTCCGTAGCAAACATTTTAGTTTTGCATGACGATGGTACCAATATTCATTAGTCCCACGCTGACATGCCAATAAATTAATGAGTTGAGATTCTAGATGATCTCTCTGGTGCACTTTATCCATAAAATCTTTTGTAGATACATTTTGCAGATGTATTCCAGATTTTAGAATATGGGTGGTACAAAAGGGGGTGGTGATGGATGGAGCATCTGAATCAATCAAACACTCACACCCAGTCAAAAGATCTGGGTTTAATCCATCATCGTTCTTTAGCCCACTCTGCCACCCCAGTTCAGACATTGCTATATGTAAATCAGTCTGACCCTGTGCCTCATGGGAACAGTCCAGCCCGAACTGCCAAGCCATGTCTTCCCTGGACCGGAAACAAGCTTCCGAGGACCGGTTTCTGGCATTCCAGTCGTCTTCAGCCCGGCTTGCTTGAATCCAGTGGCAAAGTGAGTAAGGGACTCACGTCTGAGCATACCCTGCCACACTTATGGTGGCCAAAAGCGATACAAAAGGGGGTGGTGCTGGATGGAGCATCTGAATCAATCAAACACTCACATCGAGTCAAAAGATCTGGGTTTAATCCATCACGTTCTTTAGCCCACTCTGCCACCACAGTTCAGACATGGCTATATGCAAATCAGTCTGACCCTGTGTCTCATGGGAACAGTCCAGCCCGAACTGCCGAGCCATGTCTTCCCTGGACCGGAAACGAGCTTCCGAGGACCGGTTTCTGGCATTCTAGCCGTCTTCAGCACGGCTTGCTTGAATCCAGTGGCAAAGTGAGCAAGGGACTCACGTCTGAGCACCCTGCCACACCTATGGCGGCCAAAAGCGGTACAAAAGGGGGTGGTGATGGATGGAGCATCTGAATCAATCAAACACTCACACCCAGTCAAAAGATCTGGGTTTAATCCATCACCGTTCTTTAGCCCACTCTGCCACCCCAGTTCACACATGGCTATATGCAAATCAGTCTGATCCTGTGCCTCATAGGAACAGTCCAGCCCAAACTGCCAAGCCATGTCTTCCCTGGACCGGACACAAGCTTCCGAGGACTGGTTTCTGGCATTCCAGCCTTCTTCAGCCCGGCTTGCTTGAATCCAGTGGCAAAGTGAGCAAGGTAATCACGTCTGAGCATACCCTGCCACACTTATGGTGGCCAAAAGCGGTACAAAAGGGGGTGGTGATGGATGGAGCATCGGAATCAATCAAACACTCACACCCAGTCAATAGATCTGGGTTTAATCCATCACCATTCTTTAGCCCACTCTTCCACCCCAGTTCAGACATGGCTATATGCAAATCAGTCTGACCCTGAGCCTCATGGGAACAGTCCAACCCGAACTACCAAGCCATGTCTTCCCTGGACTGGAAACAAGCTTCCGAGGACCGGTTTCTGGCAATCCAGCCGTTTTCAGCCCGGCTTGCTTGAATCCAATGGCAAAGTGAGCAAGAGACTCACGTCGGAGCATACCCTGCCACACTTATGGCGGCCAAAAGTGCCCACTCTGCCACCCTAGTTCGGACATGGCTATATGCAAATCAGTCTGACCCTGTGCCTCATGAGAACTGTCCAGCCCGAACTGCTGAGCCATGTCTTCCCTGGACCGGAAACAAGATTCCGAGGACCAGTTTCTGGCATTCCAGCCGTCTACAGCCCGACTTGCTTGAATCCAGTGGCAAAGTGAGCAAGGGACTCACGTCAGAACATACCCTGCCACACTTATGGTGGTCAAAAGCGGTACAAAAGGGGGTGGTGATGGATGGAGCATCTGAATCAATCAAACACTCACACCCAGTCAAAAGATCTGGGTTTAATCCATCACCGTTCTTTAGCCCACTCTGCCACCCCAGTTCAGACATGGCTATATGCAAATCAGTCTGACCCTGTGCCTCATGGGAACAGTCTAGCCTGAACTGCCAAGCCATGTCTTGCCTGGACCGGAAACAAGCTTCAGAGAACTGGTTTCTGGCATTCCAGACGTCTTCAGCCCGGCTTGCTTGAATCCAGTGCCAAAGTGAGCAAGGGACTCATGTCTGAGCATACCGTGCCACACTTATGGTGACCAAAAGCAGTACAAAATGGGGTGGTGATGGACAGAGCCTCGGAAGCTTGTTTCCGGTCCAGGGAAGACATGGCTTGGCAGTTCGGGCTGGACTGTTCCCATGAGGCACAGGGTCAGACTGATTTGCATATAGCCATGTCTGAACTGGGGTGGGAGAGTGGGCTAAAGATTGGTGGTGGATTAAACCAAGATCTTTTGACTGGGTGTGAGTGTTTGATTGATTCAGATGCTCTGTCCATCACCACTCCCTTTTGTACCGCTTTTGGCCACCATAAGTGTGGCATGAGGCACAGGGTCAGACTGATTTGCATATAGCCATGTCTGAACTGGGTTGGCAGAGTGGGCTAAAGAACTGTGATGAATTAAACCCAGATATTTTGACTGGGTGTGAGTGTTTGATTGATTCAGATGCTCTGTCCATTACCTTCCCCTTTTGTACCGCTTTAGAATATGGGTGACTGCATATGAAAGTCCAGACAAGTCACTTTAAAACAAAAGATGAAATAAATAAGGGATACATTGTCGAAATCTTGGATCTTCTGCATATAATCTTGTTGTCCGATATTCAGATACAGGAATCTGCACAGGACATTCATCATATTGACCTGCTTTTCCAGTTGGGAACAACTGTGGAAAACAATGAGCTTCCAAGCTCTCTCCCCATACACTCATGGGACTTCCTTTTTACCTTTTTCATTTGGAACAAATCAATTGTGTTTCCCATCACTTCTTTTCAATGAAGTGGATGCACACTATAATGTTCATAGATTTCTTCACATCTTAACATGTCTACTTTTCCAATTTGTCCACTTGACGTTTCAATATCTTCTTCTAAAAGTATTTCTTCTTCTCCTATATAAACATTCTTACAATATGTATTGTTTTTTATCAAATAGAATATTGCCTTTTGCACTTTCCTAACATCCACTAACTCCTGACAGATTTTCTTATTCTTAGTTGGCACACCATTAACAAAAATAACTAGAGGTTCACTTTCTACACTGTTGTAACGGCCGGATTCTCGGACCAGATAGGATCAGCTCCTCAGAGCACCACCAACCCAGCCGGAACGTAATCACCTCCCTCCTCAGGACGTATTTACAATAGGTATATATGCCTTGTACCTAAGGATGGGGAATTAGCAATATACATGCATAGGTTTTCTACAATACCACACTCACACCAGTTAGTCTTGTGGCAACTCAGGCCCAGACTAATCTACCCTAGGGCAGTTCTGATTAGTTACCATTACACAAAGATCACAGTCAGTGCTCGCCCGACAAGCCGCAATCCTGCGGGTCTAGACACCAGTCTCCTCCCTGGTGTTTCTCACTTACATCCCGAGCCGCAATCCGGCAGATCTAGACACCAGTCTCCTCCCTGGTGTTCTCTCAATTACATCCCAAGCCGCAATGCTGCGGGTATCGGCACCAGTTTCCCGCCTGGTGTTCTCATTAACGCCGCTTACCAACGACGATCACTTTCCTATGAATAACCTTGGAAGGAATCTTTCATTGGCTACTAGGGATATGATACTACAATATTATGGATCACACAACAGTTTACCGAATTAGATGATGTACAATCTATTCTCCACCTCAAGGGGCCCCTCTCTCCCTCATTGCTCAGTCACTACTTACCTGACCGGGAATTACATCCGTTCATGAAAACAATGCCTGACTAGAAGAACAGGTTACCCTGATTGAACAAGAATACGAGGCACATGCTGGTTCACTAAGAACTGGGGTACTTTATTACAATGATCATAAAAACACAATACTACACTATAACATATATCCTGCAAAGGAAAGTGAAAGGTTAGAATGTGCACACTATAGGACATAGACTGACGTCACCTGGTTAATGTGAAGTCGGGGTTCAGCAGTCATCTAGGTTCCCTTCTCGTCTGTGCCTTGGCTCGTCTTAAAGTCACCCTTCAGCAGTCACGGGTACATGTCTGCACCGCTATGCTCTGTCTTCTCTGCTTCCCTCCAAGTCACTGGAACCTTCCTTTCATTGGCTGCTTTCTCTCTGGCTGTTCTGCGCTACTCCTCTCTCCTCTCAATCACGGACCATCTTCACTTCTCGGCTTCGATCTTATAACTCAGTTTCAGCCACTCTGGTACTCGTTCTCTTGACTAACTGCTTCATTCGGAATGCTCTGATCTTATAGGTCAAAGCTCACCAGCTGCTCCAACTAAAATAACTTCAATCTTTCTCAGAGAGTATCAGCTTCTCGGTCTTTCTCGGACTTCAAAATGGCGACTGTCTGCCTGGAAATAATTAATGGCATTGATGCTAATGGCTAGCTGCCGCCTACAGACTGACTAATTCACTGCCTCATGCTTTCACTAATATGGAAGCTTGTTCCTTCATCGAAAGTTACGGCCAGTAACCTGCCGCCCACCAAATTCTTGTACCTCCCCGTACCAAGGACACGTTCCCAGCCGGCCGGCCTGATATTGTGTCTTCGGAGTGGAGAAAAATACAGTCTTTCGATAAGGGCCAGCCTGAGCCGGTTCTCTCCAAGTGAACAACACCTCAAAACTAAAACATTACATTTGACCTAAAAGCATCCCAAGCTGCCGGGGCAGAAAGCAAGATGGAGTCTCTCCCGTTTGAGGCCTACAAGGCCCGAAATAAGCTTAACTCCATAGAAGGTATACTAACACTCTTGCAAAAGGACGGATAATCACTAATACTAATGAATCTATCCTCTAACATAAGTTTATAAGCCCTAATCTAAGGAAAAAGGGTACGAAAATTCACTACTATGCCTTGTGAATAGGCCCTGTCTATGAATCTAATCCTTGCACTAGAATGATAATAGACTGGAGTCACCTCCAATCATCTTCCCTCAAAGGAGGGCCGAAAAAGTCAGTCAGAACACTTCACCCTTGACTTTAGTCTATTAATCATTCGTTATATGGAACTCACATCTGTGGAAGAATAATAGGAAACGAAACTGACTGATCTATTCTTCGAGCCGAATCTACAGTATTGAAGTAAGGAAGGAATGCACGGAATAAAGCAGCAAATAGCCACTAAAATACTAATAGCAATCATAATACCCCCTAATATTTGTCGTAGGGAATGTAAGTCAGGTAACCAATTGAAGAGCCAGTCGAACCAGCCCTGGTCAATGTGTTTTCTAACCTCTTCAGTCAAGTCATGAAGTTTGTCAATATGAGCCTGAATGGATTTAGTATGATCAGACAAATTGAAACAGCAAAGACCTTCAAAATCAGAACAATCATGTCCGTGTTTAAGTAAAAGGTAATCAATGGCCGCACGATTTTGCAAAATAGCTCTACGTTCACCTTGGGCATCTAATAACATATCAGATAAAATTGTAGAAGTATGATTGATTGATTTGACCATCCAACAGGCCATTTTCCCGATGTATTTGGCGTTATAGACAGCCAATGCTGGAACACCAATAATCGAAATAGCTAAACTAAGGTATTCAGACTTGGAATAGAGATGTAAGGAAGAATCACAATCCTCATGTAACATCATAGCATCACAAACTACACGGGAATAGGTATTAGGATGTGAAGAAAACATTAATAAACTCAGTCTAGTGATGGCACATGGGCCTCCGGAAATATTTGCGGGAATATAGGGCCAAGAGGTGTTGCCACAGGAAAAGAGCCAACCAGAAGGTAACAACATTGTACGATAATGGCTAGGGGCAACTACTATACTCTTACAGGTCATATTATTTTTAACAGAAGTACATGACTTTGGAGGTCTCCGGGAACACAAAGTTCGTTCATGAGCTGAAGAAGAAGTTGCTGCCTTGAGCTTCAACCGTACACATTCAGTAATTGCATTAGGATCACAAGTAAGAAAGAAACACAGATCACCCTGTGTGATATTATATGTAGTGATTTGGGAATGAATCGGGGGCATTGAATCTGAAAGTATAGTACATAAAGGACAGTACTCATGTGCGGCAAAATCACCCAGAATTACATTGAGTCGGGCATTTGATATATTAGAAATATGAGTTAAGGTTTCTAACGAAGCGGGGACAGCAACCAAACAGGTCGCTAGAATGTCAGTCACTGAGCGCATCGGTGTCAGGCAAAAATGTGGAGAATTGGTAACTCGCTTAGCTAAAGTTGTCCAAAAGTTTGATGATGAATCCCAAGCAGCAAAGGAACGCGGTACTCGGGTTCTCGAAACAACCAAAGTCTGTGGGTTCCCTCCTCTCCCGACGTAGCAGACCAAAAGGAGTCCAACGCCGGCACATCCTGCAGCAGCAGTCCAGAGAATGATCTGAAAGAAAATCAAATACAGGCATTATTCATTCTCGTAAGTAACATTTATCAGCCGGGACAGCTTCCCAGCTATCTTTCCCTGGTCTCATGACTAAAATAGTATTATCATGACCGGTTGCAATGACTTCAGCTTGTTCAGGGGGATTTTTAGGCAATTGCACCCATATTCTCGCTCCCGGATTATCCGTAGAGCCAAAGCCATTCTGTCCGCGCACAGTTAGCAACGTTGGGGCGGTGCCTTTCTGAATCTCACCACTGAAAACAGGCATAATTAGCAATTGAGCAACTCGGTCAGTCTTTTGAATCGATAAATCAATCTCACTGCTGTTTAGCAGGAGAACCTTAATCTCTCCCTGATAATCGCTGTCAATTACTCCTCCGAGTACTTGAATGCCTTTTAAGGCCAGGCCCGATCTAGGGGCGATCAGTCCAAAATTTCCAGTTGGTATACAGACACCAACACCAGTTTCAATGATGACTCGATCTTTACTCTTAATCACAGTGTCATTCATGGCATGCAGGTCCAAGCCTGCGGAACCTGGGGTTGCTCTGCATGGAGCCAGGGCTCCGGGGGAAATTTCCCAGTACATTACAGTGTTGCCAATGGAATTGGGTTTCACATCAACAGTTGGGGGAAACAAACGCATTAAAGGAGATTCAGCATTCAAAAAGGGACGATTGTTCAAAATTAACAGTGCTTGGAACAAATAATCTCTCCAATTCTTATATTTATTGTCAGTCAATTTTCGCAATTGTTATTTTAGCAAACCGTTCATTCTTTCAATAAGGCCTGATGCCTGTGGATAATATGGTATATGAAACACCCATTCAATGTTATTTTCCACACAAAATTCCTGTACCAATCTTCCACGAAAGTGGGATGCATTGTCAGATTGAATTTGAAATGGAACACCATAATAGAGCATAATCAATTCCAATGTTTTATTGGTATTCACCTGGGTAGCTTGTTTACAAGGAAAGGCCACTAAAAGGCCACTGTAGGTGTCGACAATTGTACAAACATATTGGCAATTTTTACTCATAGGGAGTGGACCAATATAATCAATCTGCCAAATTTGAGCGGGCAATTTTCCTCGATGTAAATGACCTTTAACAATTTGTGGTACTTTTCGTCGTCTAGAATGTTGACAGATGGGACAATGCAAAATGGTATCTTTAATGTAATCTAAAGGAATATAAATTCCTCGATCGGCGGCCCACCTGCTAGTGGCTCTCTCTCCAAAATGTCCTGCTTTCTGGTGGGCCCATTTCGCCAATCCCGCCAAATCAGAATCTTGCATGTCCACCACTGCCTCAGCAATTTTTGATTTCTCATCTGCAATGTTATGAAAGAATTTGTCAAGGGAGTCTATTGGTGTATGAGCATCCACATGAAAGATTGTCACAGTACTCTGTGGGAGCATTTCTCAAATTTCTTGCCATAATTCTTTTCCCCACAGTTCTTTTGAATGCAATTCCCAATTATGAGAATGCCAAGTTGGTAAACAAACCGCCAGTCCATTAGCAGTGGACCAGGAGTCAGTAAAAATATGACATGTGCCAGGTAATTCCTGTTTCAAAACTTGGTAAACTGCATATAATTCAGAGAATTGACTACTCTTTCTCTCACCGGTTGTACTCAGCAACTTTTGTGTGATCAGATTATAGGACACTGCCTTCCAATGCTGTTTCTCTCCTATGAACCTTGCTGAACCATCCGTAAACCACACATGTTTTCTGTCCTCCACGGACAAAATATCAAATGGCTTACCCCACTTAACAGGAGATTCCTGTACTACAGGTACGGAGCAATCACTTCCAGTCTCAATCGATGGCGCCTGCGACACTTGCTCATGTAAAGATGCTACACCTTTCGGACCCACACGTGCCCTATCTTGAATGTACCACTTCCACTTAATCACACTCTCCTCTTGAGCATGTCCAATTCGATGAGTTTTCCGCGAACTCAAAACCCACTGCATAATAGGAATTTCAGGTCTCAAAACCACATCATGCCCCAAAGTCAATTGCTCGGTATCCACCAGAGCCCAATAACATGCAAGCAGCTGTTTCTCAAAAGGTGTATAACGCTCACCAGCCTAAGGTAACTTTTTGGTCCTAAAACCTAATGGTACTTTTTGTCTGCCTTGTTTTTGCCACAAACTCCAATTTGCATAAAGACCTTGCACGAACACATTCAAATCCACATCACCCTCGCACACAGGCCACAGATCCAAGGCATACTGAATCGCTTCTTTTGCCAGATTGAACGCATTTTGCTGTGGTTCACCCCATTCAAACACATTCTTTTTGCGAGTGACTCGATATAAAGGGGCCAGTATCTGACTCAAATGTGGAATATGCTGACGCCAAAAGCCAAACAAGCCAATGAAGCTCTGGGCTTCCTTCCGGTTTCTTGGGACTGCAAAATCTAAAACTTTTTGTTTAACCTGTGGGATCACCTCTCTGTGACCTTCATGCCAATAGATGCCTAAAAACTTTATACTTTGGGATGGACCTTGTAACTTATCGGGATTCATTTCCCAACCTTTTTCACGTAAGCACTCAAGGGTTTGATCTAATTGGGTCTGAACTTGATCTTGTGTTTCACCTTGAATCAAAATGTCATCAATATTATGACATACCTGAATTTGCGGGTGTACAGTTACTTCGGACAAATGTTCCGCCACCAGCCGGTGACAGATCGTAGGACTGTGTAGATAGCCTTGGGGAAGACTTCTAAACGTCATTTGACGTCCATTCCATGTAAAACTGAATTGTTCCTGACACTCGGGGGCAATCGGAATTGAAAAGAAAGCGTTAGCAATATCAATGGACGCATACCATGTACCTGGATGCTTTTGGATTCTTTCAATTAAAGTAATAATATCTGGTACTGCAACAGTCAAAGGGGGTGTATGTTTGTTCAGCTCACGATAATCAACAGTCATGCGCCAAGAATTATCACTCTTGCGCACGGGCCAAACGGGATTATTCCAAGCAGAAGTAACCGGAGTTATAACTCCTGCATCAACCAAATCCTGAATAGTAGCACTAATCTCTTCATGGCCACCTGGAATACGATATTTCTTCTGAGAAACAACTTTTGTAGCCAGAGGGATGTTTATGGGGGGCATTCTTAAACGACCAACCCGTATGGGTCTGGACGATATATAATGTTTAGTTCCAAATTGATAACAGCCGTCATCTAAATGCAAAATCATTCCTTTTAGAATGTCAATTCCAATTATGTACTCCAAAAGTGGTACAACTAATACAGAATATTCTTTTCGGGAAATTCTGCCTATTCTCATTTCAAGTGTAGTTTGCACTGCGGGAGTTTCCTTTCCACCTAAACCAGTAATTGTGAAAAATTGGCCTTTGAATTTCTTTGATTTTCCATGAATAAGAGTGGCCTCCGCTCCTGTATCTACCAATGCTCGGGCCCTTTGGATATTACAATGTTTCCCAAAAATTTCAATATCTACATAGGGTCTATTGTCTTTGTGAGCCCACCTGCGTACTGGAGCTTGACCTATTTCCTAGTCATTCTTACTGCGTTCTGTCATCCAGGACAAATCAGGATAGATGCTCTCATGTTTTTGGGGTATTAAAACATCCTGTTCATATCCATCTCCATTACGAAATGGATTCCTGTCATCTGTATGGTAGTGTGAGTTACGATCGGAAAGTCTGTATCGATCCTCCCTTCTCCTCAACTCAGGGGACTGATCCCTTTCATCTCTATATCTGTTGTAGACACGATCATCTCTCCCCTTTTCTTTTTCCCCCTCTCGCCCCCTCTCCTTCTCACCACGAGGGGACACATCACGCTCATACCGCCGTTCACCACGACGATCAGAATCCACACGAGGCCTGTCGTCACCACTGTCATCAGAATAACCACGATCACAATCATTCTTACGCACACAACGGGCACCCTCCTTACGATCCAAACCACGCTTGCGAAACATTTCCCATAAGCGATTATTAGGCTCACCATCAATGTCCTCCTTTTTCACACCATCATTCAACAGCGCAAGAAACATATCACGTCTAGAGAATTTATAATCTCCAGCAGTACGACCCTCCGGTCGAGACTGTCTCTCAGGTTTAAACCAGTCACCCAACTCACCGAGCTGACGGACAGATTCAAGCACCATAGACAAAGCATTGCCAGTTTGATTGATTAACAAAGTCATCATAACCTGCTTATAAGCAACAGGGGAACAACGGATAATGCGATTCCGCACAGAAGATGTCAATAAACCATCCAACAACCTGTCAGCAGTACTGAGAAAAATCGCAGTTTTCATCACCTCCTCTTTTAATCGCTGCGCCGCATCGTGCAAAGTGTATCATGGCTTGTCATTCACAGGCCAGTCATATTCAGTAGGGTATTTATGGTTACAGACATCAGTCGCTAACTGGAGTAGACTAATTTGGCCAGCACCATTAAAATTTCGAAAATGATCTTGTACAGTAGAATCGGAACTCAAAGAGCAAAATTTCAAGGCATCTCCTGCATCTAACATGATACCTGCAGTGCCCAACTCATAAAGGCGCACCATCCAAGTAAGCAAAGCCTCACCAGGCTGTTGTCGAAATCGTTGTAAAATGTCACTAACCTCTTGTTGAGTAAAGTCTTCCAAACTATCCAAAGCAATACCATTAGGATTACCAGGAGCTTGCTGTAATTTGCGTCGAAAACCCGGAGGCGCAGAAACCTCCAGACGAGCATCCGAAGAAGCCCGATCCATAGATTTAGAGGAACAATCAGGACGAGAAATGTCATTAGAATGGGAAGAGCGACCACGGTCGCCAGAATCATCATCTTTGTCACAAGAAGTAGATTTACAGTCATGTCCGGAGCGAGAAGACTCGCGCCTATCAGACTCCTCAGCCAAGGAGCCAGAATCATTCGAGTCCCAGATATTACCATCCCACTCGTCGGTGTTCCAATCCAGTCCAGCTTTCGCCACGACCAGACGCACTTTCCGTTTACAAACACGACCGCGACGGTGTCTATACTTATATTTTGCAATGCGAACAGCAGCCCTTTCGGCAATTGTCTGATAAGTCTCAAGTTTGTCGGCAAGCAATTTATTTTGACATCGCAAAAGAGTATGCGCATTTTGCACTTCAACAAACTTTTCCTCCATATCCACAAATCGTTGCTGTAATTTTACAAATTTCTCATGTAGAATCCTGTACGCAGTCAAAATAATCCAACCTCTGCGTCCTAAAATAGGAAGCTCATCACCCTTCACTACTGGTGCCTTCTGCAAGCAAGAAACCACATCAGCCGGCTCCTCTCGCTCCAAACAAGAAGTCCAATTCTCACTCAAACCAGTAGAATCGGCCCACTCATGGGCCAAGGCCTCGTAAGGCGTGAATTCCCAGCCGGGAATTTCAACAGGCAATTTAAAAGTAGATTTCGACTTTCGCGAAAACATTTTGAGACACAAAAAAGATATATACAACAATTAACAAATAATATACAAAATAAACCACGTACGAGCCGAGCGCGAACCAACGAGATAAAAACAATACAGCGCACACAGGCTTCGTAAACAGTTCTTGACGCCAGATGTAACGGCCGAAATCTCGGACCAGATAGGATCAGCTCCTCAGAGCACCACCAACCCGGCCGGAACGTAATCACTTCCCTCCTCAGGACGTATTTACAATAGGTATATATGCCTTGTACGTAAGGATGGGGAATTATCAATATACATGCATAGGTTTTCTACAATACCACACTCACACCAGTTAGTCTCGCAGCAACTCAGGCCCAGACTAATCTACACTAGGGCAGTTCTGATTAGTTACCATTACACACTGATCACAGTCAGTGTTCGCCTGACAAGCCGCAATCCTGCGGGTCTAGACACCAGTCTCCTATCTGGTGCTCTCTCACTTACATCCCGAGCCGCAATCCGGCGGATCTAGACACCAGTCTCCTCCCTGGTGTTCTCTCACTTACATCCCAAGCCGCAATCCTGCGGGTATCGGCACCAGTTTCCCGTCTGGTGTTCTCATTAACGCTGCTTACCAACGACGATCACTTTCCTATGAATACCCTTGGAAGGAATCTTTCATTGGCTACTAGGGATATGATACTAAAATATTATGGATCACACAACAGTTTACCGAATTAGATGATGTACAATCTATTCTCCACCTCAAGGGGCCCCTCTCTCCCTCATTGCTCAGTCATTACTTACCTGACCGGGAATTACATCCGTTCATGAAAACAATGCCTGACTAGAAGAACAGGTTACCCTGATTGAACAAGAATATGAGGCACATGCTGGTTCACTAAGAACTGGGGTACTTTATTACAATGATCATAAAAACACAATACTACACTATAACATATATCCTGCAAAGGAAAGTGAAAGGTTAGAATGTGCACACTATAAGACATAGACTGACGTCAGCTGGTTAATGTGAAGTCGGGGTTCAGCAGTCATCTAGGTTCCCTTCTCGTCTGTGCCTTGGCTCATCTTAAAGTCACCCTTCAGCAGTCACGGGTACACGTCTGCACCGCTATGCTCTGTCTTCTCTGCTTCCCTCCAAGTCACTGGAACCTTCCTTTCATTGGCTGCTTTCTCCCTGGCTGTTCTGCGCTACTCCTCTCTCCTCTCAATCACGGACCATCTTCACTTCTCGGCTTCGATCTTATAACTCAGTTTCAGCCACTCTGGTATTCATTCTCTTGACTAACTGCTTCATTCGGAATGCTCTGATCTTATGGGTCAAAGCTCGCCAGCTGCTCCAACTAAAATAACTTCAATCTTTCTCAGAGAGTATCAGCCTCTCGGTCTTTCTCGGACTTCAAAATGGCGACTGTCTGCCTGGAAATAATTCATGATTCAGAAAAGGGGGTGATGATGAACAGAGTGTCTGAATTAAGCAGACCACTCTTACCCAGTCCAAAGATCAGGGCTTGATCCATCACCGTTATTTATCTCACTGCACCATCCCAGCTCAGAACCTGGCTATATGCAAATAAGTCTGTCCCTGGCCCAGTGCATCATGGGAATAGGGCAGACTAAACTACCAAGCCAATTCTTCACCAGAAAGGAGACAAGCTACCGGGGACCGTTTTCTGGCATTTCAGCCGTCTTCGGCCCGGCTTGCTTGAATCCTGATGGTGCAGTGAGAAAGGGACTCATGTCTGAGTATACCCTGCCACACCTATAGTGGCCAAAAACGATTCAGAAAAGGGGGTGGTGATGAACAGAGTGTCTGAATTAAGCAGACCACTCTTACCCAGTCCAAAGATCAGGGCTTCATCCATCACCGTTATTTATCTCACTGCACCATCCGAGCTCAGAACCTGGCTATATGCAAATCAGTCTGTCCCTGGCCCAGTGCATCATGGGAACAGGGCAGACTAAACTACCAAGCCAATTCTTCACCAGAAAGGAGACAAGCTACCGGGGACCGGTTTCTGGCATTTTAGCCGTCTTCGGCCCGGCTTGCTTGAATCCTGATGGTGCAGTGAGAAAGGGACTCATGTCTGAGTATACCCTGCCACACCTATAGTGGCCAAAAACAATTCATAAAAGGGGGTGGTGATGAACAGAGTGTCTGAATTAAGCAGACCACTCTTACCCAGTCCGAAGATCAGGGCTTGGTCCATCACCGTTATTTATCTCACTGCACCATCCCAGCTCAGAACCTGGCTATATGCAAATCAGTCTGTCCCTGGCCCAGTGCATCATGGGAACAGGGCAGACTAAACTACCAAGCCAATTCTTCACCAGAAAGGAGACAAGCTACCGGGGACCGGTTTCTGGCATTTCAGCCGTCTTCGGCCCGGCTTGCTTGAATCCTGATGGTGCAGTGAGAAAGAGACTCATGTCTGAGTATACCCTGCCACACCTATAGTGGCCAAAAAAGATTCAGAAAAGGGGGTGGTGATGAACAGAGTGTCTGAATTAAGCAGACCACTCTTACCCAGTCCAAAGATCAGGGCTTGATCCATCACCGTTATTTATCTCACTGCACCATCCCAGCTCAGAACCTGGCTATATGCAAATCAGTCTGTCCCTGGCCCAGTGCATCATGGGAACAGGGCAGACTAAACTACCAAGCCAATTCTTCACCAGAAAGTAGACAAGCTACCGGGGACCGGTTTCTGGCAATTCAGCCGTCTTCGGCCCGGCTTGCCTGAATCCTGATGATGCAGTGAGATAGGGACTCATGTCTGAGTATACCCTGCCACACCTATAGTGGCCAAAAACGATTCAGAAAAGGGGGTGGTGATGAACAGAGTGCCTGAATTAAGCAGACCACTCTTACCCAGTCCAAAGATCAGGGCTTGATCCATCACCGTTATTTATATCACTGCACCATCCCAGCTCAGAACCTGGCTATATGCAAATCAGTCTGTCCCTGGCCCAGTGCATCATGGGAACAGGGCAGACTAAACTACCAAGCCAATTCTTCACCAGAAAGGAGACAAGCTACCGGGGACCAGTTTCTGGCATTTCAGCCTTCTTCCGCCCGGCTTGCTTGAATCCTGATGGTGCAGTGAGAAAGGAACTCATGTCTGAGTATACCCTGCCACACCTATAGTGGCCAAAAACGATTCAGAAAAGGGGGTGGTGATGAACAGAGTGTCTGAATTAAGCAGACCACTCTTACACAGTCCAAAGATCAGGGCTTGATCCATCACCATTATTTATCTCACTGCACCATCCCAGCTCAGAACCTGGCTATATGCAAATCAGTCTGTCCCTGGCCCAGTGCATCATGGGAACAGGGCAGACTAAACTACCAAGCCAATTCTTCACTAGAAAGGAGACAAGCTACCAGGGACCGGTTTCTGGCATTTCAGCCGTCTTCGGCCCGGCTTGCTTGAATCCTGATGGTGCAGTGAGAAAGGGACTCATGTCTGAGTATACCCTGCCACACCTATAGTGGCCAAAAACGATTCAGAGAAGGGGGTGGTGATGAACAGAGTGTCTGAATTAAGCAGACCACTCTTACCCAGTCCAAAGATCAGGGCTTGATCCATCACCGTTATTTATCTCACTGCACCATCCCAGCTCAGAACCTGGCTATATGCAAATTAGTCTGTCCCTGGCCCAGTGCATCATGGGAACAGGGCAGACTAAACTACCAAGCCAATTCTTCACCAGAAAGGAGACAAGCTACCGGGGACCGGTTTCTGGCATTTCAGCCGTCTTCGGCCCGGCTTGCTTGAATCCTGATAGTGCAGTGAGATAGGGACTCATGTCTGAGTATACCCTTCCACGCTTATGGTGGACAAAAATTTGGTGTAATTCCGTTCAGCCGTTCGGGCTGTAGCCGTGGCTAAAGGTCCTATGGGAAATTGCGTGGGGAAAACACATTTTGGAACCACCCTTTTTTTTCGGCCCTCTCTTTACCAATCACCCCCAATCTTACAGGGAAGTAGTGGAACTGAGCTGGCCAAAAGTTTGGAAAATTGCAAGAAGATTCATCAATCAATGCCAAAGTTATTGGCAATAGAATATTATCAACAGCTCGCGTTCATGAAGCGATGTCCATGCTATCTCTCCATGAAAAACAAAGGCAGACCCAGTTTGCAGTGTAAATCAACGGGTTTACTCTGCAACCGCCCGCACCTCCACCATGAAGCGTTTCAGACTCATCCGAGTCCTTGATCACATGACGCTATCCTGTGCCATTTTTTTGTTTTTAAAGTGCCAATACATCACTCGTGAGGTCACATGGGTAGTACAAGGAAATCAATGGAAATGCATATAATATACTCCTCACAGTGAGGTAATGAAGCATTGTACAATTATAATTGATGTGCAAAATTCTGCAGGGTAAAAGTATAAAATACAATATTTGCTCTCATGAAAAAAACCATTACTCCATTTACAAGTATGGTCTTAATCAATGAATAAATATTTAAATAAATAAATAAACATTTAATTATAATATACACAAACTTAAACACCATATCTAAAATTCCCCGAGAGGTATGTGAAAATCACAGTGGACTATTAAAACAATATTATGAGTATAATATGTTAAAAAAAAATTCAATAATGGACGTCCTTGTATAAAAGTATTTCATGAGAAATAACACTGACAAGCGGATTTGCATCACAAATAAATAATTAAATCATTCAACTCAAGTGAGCAGCAGCCAGCCAGGTACTACCCAAACAGAGACCTGTTGAATATAATGATATGTGTAAGTGTAAATCCCCCTAGTGCAAATATATAATGGCTTACTGTTTACTAATTGCCGGCCGTCAATAAATAAGAGAACATGTAAAACTCATATTCAAACCGTTAGGTGTCTTACTATTGGGCTCTAGGATATATAATATATATATATATATATATATATATATATATATATATATATATATATATATATATATATATATATATATATATATATATATATATATATATATATATATATATATATCCCAGAAGAGAACACATACTATATAGTAACATGAGAAGGGCCACACCAACAGTGCTGCATCCATCCTTTATTCTGAGGCCAAACAAGCATAACGCGTTTCAACTCAACACAAGTCTTTGTTAAAAGCAACTGTTAATCAGCCGGATTCGTTTAACTTTTAAACATAGTTATCAACATGAAAAGAGGACAGTTCTTTTAAAGCGGCAGTACATTCTTTATGATGCTCTGACACCAGTGACTACGGCTGCCTCTTTTCTGCGTGGTGGTGGCAGGCAACAACGTGGGGCTTAGTGGGGCTGAAGACGCCGAGCCGAGCTGCGGTTCCCCAGCTGATACTAGCTTTCTTTCCTTCTCCCAGTCTTCAGGGGGTAGGTTAGGATCAATCAGTGGATCGCGGTCAGCGGGCCGCCTGGTAACCAAGTGGGGCTGAGTGTGTTGAGTCTCCCCCCCCCTGTGCTGCTAAGACAATTCCAGAGAGCAGCAACGGGCAACACGGAAGAACAGCTGAGTGGAGTGTTGGGGGCTGTGGGCTCAGACGCTCGGACGGAGCAGGGCGCTGCATAATAATCGAGGCATTGAGGCTCTGGAGGCATTGTGTGGAGCATCGTGTGGAGAGGCCAAAGACTTGCAACCTGTAGACCCCGCGGACTTCGCAGCTCCTTTCCTTGCACTATCCTGATGTTTGTCCCTGTGCATTCTGGGACTTGTAGTTGAGTATTTGATCACAAAGGTACATCAGATTCCCCTCCAGCATTTTCAAGAGTTGTAATGTGCCAAATCTCAAGTACTGTATGATCGGGTGCCGCTCGCAGGCTGGGACCTTGTGCTGTTTGCCCTTCCTTGCCATTTCTTCACTCTACGGAGCAGCTGACCGGGGATAAAGAATCTTGAGCGCCAGGAGGAGAAGAGCAGGGACTCGGGATTGCGAGGTCCAGCGGGCCTTGTGCTTGGATTATTGGCCGCAGCTGGGGCCTCTTCCCGAGCCCTCCCACCAACTATTTTAAGACACCCCCATTGACGCGCTAGCGGGACGCGCGCAGGACGAAGACCGGGGCGAAGCCCGGGCCAAGGGCGGGCCCGTTGTAGCCCAATTTAGACCGGACCGGGCCCCCCCTCTTGGTTCCTATACCAGGACATTGATCCAGCCACTTCAAAGGGGTAAGATTTGACTTTGATCCTGAACTAGGACTTTGTCCATTCGATTATAAGATGGCGGGGCGAGAAACCAGGAGTAAAGTGGCTAACTCTGCTGTACATACAGTTGGTGCTATGGATAATTTTATCATCAGAGCTAATTCTCTCTTGACTCATGAAATTGCCACCCTTGAGTGAAGACTCTCTCAGGGAATTGAGAACGCCAAGCGATCCTCCCTAGGCCATATTGCTAAAGCCTTAACACCCGCTAGACGGGAACTCCCAGTGGAGGCTAATGTATCAATTATTACTCCAACGAATCCTGGAAATACCTCGATCCAACCGAGGGACTCCCCTTTGAATATTTCCGTCATCCCGGAGCTAGTCCCACCATCAAGTACTGTAGTTATACCATCTGCAAATGACAATGTTGGGTTACACAATCAATCCCATCGAGGGCATAGAGAAGGAGCAATTCATAAAAGGAAGCGCGGGCCGCACACATCGGGGGGGAAAACAGGCGAAGGTCCCTAAACATCACAATCCTACAGATAATAAGAAAGGAAGGAAGGAAGGCGATACCATACCTGTAGATACTAATATCCCGGTTAACATACAGGTTCAGAACAATCCAGAACTCTCACTTAGTTTAACATCAGCTAATGGTCTACGAGGGGTGGGTGAAGACTTAGGTGAGCATAACAATTTGGGCAGTTTGCTTGAGTCTTTAATTCACTTGCTTGAAGTTAGACTCTCGCAAATTGAGTCTAGGCTTATAAGAATAGAAGAAGCAACAGGGGCTACCGCGGATTACCTTAATACAGTCAATCACAAACAGGGGGAGTCGGCTAATAACCATGTGGCTGAAATCACAGTTGTGCCAGTTCCTCCTGTAGTCCCCCTTTCCTTGAGTATTCCACTTCCACCTTCCCAACCCCCCTCCTCTTTTCCCTTCTAGTAACCCACCTCTGGGCACAACAAGGACCATGGTGACAGAGGGGCAAATCCCCCCGGAGGGCAAAACTCATAGTAATAAGCGAGCTATTCACCTTCCCCCTGAGGCAGCTCCGTTTGTGGTCATTTTAACCGGGGTTCCAGAGCTTTCCACTTCTGTTGATGAAACTTGTAAATCCCTGAAAAATAAGGTCCTTAGTTGGTTAAATAAATACAGACCTCTTCCCCTTGGGGTGAACAGTGAAATTATGCTAGTCAGACGAGTACCATGGGTGGGTCAGACTAGGAAAAATACCACTGGTGATTGTGTTCTGATAAATTTTAGGGACCCGAGGACGGTGGCCCATATTTGCAACTGGCCTTTGGCTTCACCAGATACCTCTATACATTCTTTGCCACTGTCATTCTTCTATCCTGATAACATTTGAGCGGTTTGGGGATGGGATGGAGGAGGGCTGGTCTTGGGTAACACCGAGAAGACCTCGCAGGGGTGACTGGCCAAGACCGCCACCAAGAGCCCGTGGAAGAGGCGACTGGATCCCTCCCCATCACCTCGGCCCTTATAGTGAATTTTTGCACCACAATAGATTTAGTTGCCTGGACATGGTCGACTGACATGGCAGCAGGGGTGGGGATAATCTGCAGCAGTGTATTAGTCTAGTTGGGCCTAATTGTACCCGAGGCATAGGGGAATCTCCTATTAGCGGCTCGAGCAAAAATGGGGCTCGAGATGTTGACAACGGACCACTTTCTATAGCCGGGGAATGTGAGAAATCTAAAATCAGTCCCAATGACAGGAGTATTATCCCCTGTGACCAGAATTGTTCCCAGGTCACTCGGGATTTACCTGTACCAGTTGTAACTGGGCTAAACAACTGTATTAAAAAAGATCTGGGCGATATGGGTTACATCTCTATTGTTTCCTGGAATGTGGCTGGACTGGCTAGTAAACTTGACTCCCCGGACTGGGGGTCATTTATAGATGCACAAGATGTCTGCCTCTTCCAGGAGACATGAGCTAGAGAAGATCATTGGCGTACAGGGTTTGCAACATTTTCAATCTCGGCAAAATGGGGAGGAAAGGGATGCCCGTCTGGCGGGCTACTCATCTGGGTGGGCTCCCATTTGGGGTATAGGGCGAGGTCCCTCGAAACCAACTCTGAGGACGTCCAATGTGTAATCCTGGAGTGGCCAAATGCAGTTAAACTGGCATTGGTCAACGTCTATTCAAGACCAGTGGGTATAGCAAAGGTCTCGGGCACAATGGAGGAATTAGCACTGTTCCTGAGCTCCTTCCCGCCAGGCACCCCGTACGTGGTTGGGGGCGACTTCAACTGTCAATTTGAGCCACTCCCATCATTTCTGGAAGGCGCTACCATGGAGGAGGATGACCAAAGGGGAATTCCTCCTCTGGTAGGCCCTCCAGTGAAGTCCTAGACACCATTAGCCACCCAAATTATGTGTTTGACTTTAGCAAATTCTTTAAGTGCCTGTAATGGGCAGGCAAGTGGAGACATCCCTCCTAAACCGACCTTTAACAAACCAGGGCACAATTCCCCCTTGGACTATATCCTTGTGGAAACGTGCGATAGGCTCAGAGTTGTGGACTTCAATGTAACCCCCGAGATGAAAGTAACCACAACGCGCTGATTTTAAAATTTGCGGTGCCGGGTGTTACTATTTCCACTCAGGGGGGCGATGATCTCATGGAGCCGAGTATCATCCTAGCTAGTAACAGGCGCAGAGTGAAATGGCCCAAAATTATAGGAAACCCAAAAGACATTCAGAGGTTATACGCGAAGGCTGTCCCAGTCCTACAAAAAGTTGGAAATCTTATCCAGCAACCCCCCTCGGCAGAGAGTTATAGAGAATTGGGGGATATTCATCTGGAGCTGTGTGGTACCTTAGCTGAGGTATTGAACCCAGTACAGAGGTTTAGGAAAGGCAAGGGGATGTGTGCTTCATGGTATAACGCTGCCTGTAGGAAGGCCAGAGCTGACCTACTAGAGGCCACGAAGCAACATAATAACACTGCACTGATTAGGGCTAAGAGGAAGGATACAAACATCTTATCCATAACGCCAAGATCGAATGGGACAACTACAACTGGATGGACATGATAGGTGCTCTCAAATCCAGAGACGCCCGGAAATTCTGGCAGATTGTCAAAAACAGCTCAGCTGATAACACTCCAGCAGTTGAGGCAAACATTGCACCTAGTGTATGGGAGGCCCATTTTCGATCCTTGTTTGTCCAGGCTGATATAGATTAGTCCGGGGACCAAGGAGATCTAGTGGCAGGTTCCACCCTCATGCCATCTTTTGAGTCAGAAAAATTCACCACGGCGATGGTCGGGCTCCAATTTCTATACTCTCCGCAGAAAAAGCCCCAGGGTTGGATAAACTCCCAGTTGATTTATTCAAACACGAACCCACGGTGTGGGCTCCTTATCTACAGGTGGTATTTAACGCAATCCTAGGAGGGATGTCGGTGCCTACTACTTGGCTGGGGGCGGAGATTGTCCCCATCTTCAAGAAGGGTTCTCCTCTGCTCCCAGCCAACTATAGGCCCATTAGTTTAATCGATGTCCCACAAAAGATCTTCGCAAGGCTGATCTTGGATCGCCTACTAGAATGGATGTTGGATCACTCTGTTCTGAGCCCTTATCAAGACAGGTTTAGGAGTAATGTATCTACTATAGATCAAGTTTTCTGTCTCGCTGTCATGACACCGTCTTTCCAAGCCCAAAACGAGCTTAGAACACCCTTCGAGGAAACCCACCCCTGTCCCGTGCAACCTGCACGCCTGTACCTAAAAAGGGAAAAAGAGGGTTAGCATGTAAAGTCATTAATAATGGTTCAATGTTCACTGTTATATGCATGTTTCAAACCAATGCCTTTATACGTTTATTATGATTGGCTGCAATATTCATGTGGTAATCCGTGTAGTCATTCAAGGGGAAAAAGACGCGCTTTGGTGTTGCATCAAGGAAAGGAAAAAAGACGCGCTTTTAAAACAACACGCATCTTTTGGGTGCGCGATGCAGAATGATTCAGCGCTCCATTCTCGGAGTGCTCGGCGGACTTTGGGCGTGGCACGCAGCCGTTCCCTGACGTCCTTGGGTGTGGCTAGACTATAAAAGCCACACCCAAGGTTCTAGAAGACGCTTGGTCTTCGGAGTGTCCTGGAGTCAACACCTGCATGGAAGAGCTCGCGTTCAGCATCGGAGATCTGGGACTGAGTCAGAGTCAGCAATCATCGGACAGCTCAGACAGCTCGGATTGAAAGCTAAGTACTTGTTTCTCTTCAAGGCGCCCAACGCAAGGATCCAAGAGACTTGTTTTGAACTTTGATTATTTTCAGGGTATTCTTTTGTAAACCAAGTCAAGGACTAATTCGAACAAGAATGTTTATGGGTATTCTTTTGTGAACCAAGTTTATTCTTCTGTGAACCAAGTCAAGGTTTAATTCGAACATGAATGTTAATGTTTGAAAACCTAGGTGGTGCATCTTAAAATGAGTGTATAGATAATATTCATCCTCACAGAGTTTTCTGAAGTTTCAGCCGGAATCGCAATAGTTTTGATCTTTATGGAAAAGTCGTGATAAACCTACCAAACAGGGAAAGGAAGTGAGTAGGATTTATTTTTAAGTTATTATAGGTAACAGGTAAAAGTGAGGGTTAAGAAAAGTGCAAATAAGTGTTGTTTCTTTTCATAGAAGTTTCAAACTCAAACTGGAGGCGGACAAGTCAACCACCTTCAACTGAAAGACCTCAACCCTTGCGCACACCACGACGACGACATCCTGGACGCGAAGACCTATCGAGTAGTTCGCAGGTAGGAGACTGCCTCCCCAAATGTCAAGGAAGAGTTAGAGGAGTAGATAGGAGATTAAAGAAATATAGACTCTTGCTAAAATTACATTCTTGTATATGTTTTCAGGTCGACTACTAGACAACAAGTAGCGTCAGATCCGGCCTCTCTCCCTGACTGCTACCCATCATCCTAGTGTGTTGTTAAGAATCACTGGCTGAAAAGGTAGGGTTTTGGGGGATTGGTCCATAGCGTCTCTGCAAAACCGATCAAGCACCTTACAGGTAAGGTTGGTGTTCAGCTCAGGTAAGAGTGCTTGATCATATCTGACAGAAGACCAAGCCCACGGCAAAGTTTTGCCCAGACGCTATGGATGAATCCCCGCAAATAACGTTGCAGGATTTAGCTACTGTACTATTAGAAATCAGGGCAGAAAATGCGGAACTAAGGAAGGATGTTACTGCAATTCAAAATAGGATTACACCAAGTCCTCAGACCTGGACTTTTACTTCTGATAAAAAATCTTATATGAAACCACCAATCTTTCAGCCAACTATGCATACTCTGTATAGTGGGGAAGCTAATTCTAATACTTCAGGTAATCCTCAAATTCAGGTGGTTACTCCAGTATCTATACCATTAGCACCACCTGAGAGGTTTTATGGGGATTGTAACAAATTCACTATCTTCTTAAATCAGTGTCAGTTGCATTTTGTGGCGAAACCTACAGCGTTTCCCGATGATTCCTCTAAGGTGGCATTCATCTTGTCCTATTTAGGTGGAGACGCTGCTTTATGGTCCGTGCCTTATGTAGAAAGGAATGACCCAATATTAACTGATTTTAGAAGATTCAAAAGAGCAATGAAGAAATTGTTTGCCAAACATGTATTTGTACAATCAGCAGATCATGAGCTGCTTAATTTAAAGCAGGGATCTTCAGATCTTCTGCATTATATTTCAATTTTTAACAGGCTGGTTATTGAAGCAGAGTGGCCTGAGGAGAAAAGAGTATCATTGTTCTATCGTGGTTTACGCGATGATTTAAAAGACATGATAACGCAAATTTTAGATCCACCTACAGATTGCGAGGAATTCATAGATCTGGTAGTAAAATTAAATCACAGAATTTCAGAAAGGAAAGGAGAGAGGGGGAAATCAGACTTTAGAATGATGATCTTCAAAGAAAAAGGGAATGTAAGAACAGAGCCTTCTCCCTCTAAACTTGATCCAGTGGAGCCAATGCAAATAGGCACAATTAGAGGACCCCTCACTAAGGATGAGAGAGAGAAGCGCCGAAAACTGAACCAATGTATGTACTGTGGGAAAACCGGGCACTTTATTAAAGATTGTCCCACACGTCCAGTAAGGCCTAAGACCAAGTTTTCAGAAGTTGCAACTATGCAGCAGTCGGAAAACTAGCTCTCTCGGTAGATACAGAGGTCAATCTACCGAGTCCATCTATCACTTTGGCCTCCTTAGCTCCAACTGCCTCTCATTGTCACCTCAGTATGCGTATTCTTCTTCAGTCTCAACTGAATAAGGAACGGTCTTGGTCCATAGATGCCTTAATTGATTCCGGAGCAACTGGAAATTTCATTGACACTAAATTATTTCAGAAGTTAGGCCTAGAACAAATAGTTAAAGACTCACCAGAAGTAGTTAGAGCAGTGGACGGAAAGGAACTCACGTCAGGACTCATACAATATCATACCGAGATGTTGAACATGACTTGTGCAGAAAAACACATAGAGGAAATAACTTTTGACATTATTGATGCACCTCAATTCGGTTTGATTCTGGGGATTCCATGGCTAGTTTTACATAATCCGTACATAGACTGGACTAACAGGAGTATTTTGTTTAAATCCGATTATTGTCATGCTAAGTGTTTCAAACAATTCCCAGGTTCGGAATTGTTAATTCAGGGATATGACTTTCCAAAGAAATCCAAGAGTGTTCTAGTGGTTGCAGGGGTACCAGAGGAATACCAGGACTTGTTGGATGTATTTGACAAGAAAAAGGCAGAGACATTGCCTCCTCATAGAGATTTTGACTGTCAAATAGATTTGGTCCCTGGGGCATCTTTGCCCTGCAGTCGAATTTACGCGTTAACAGAGAAAGAAAATGAACATCTACGTAATTATTTGGATGAATACTTGGCCAATGGGTTCATTCGACATTCTAAGTCTCCGGTCTCTTCTCCTCTCTTCTTTATCCCAAAGAAGGGAGGAGAATTGCGCACCTGCATCGACTATCGTGCCATCAACAATGTGACGGTCAAGAACCGATATCCCTTACCTTTGATTCCAACCTTACTTGATCAGATCAAAGACGCCACCATTTATACAAAACTGGATCTGCGAGGCGCATATCATTTGGTGCGAGTCCGAGAGGGCGACGAATGGAAAACAGCCTTTAGAACTAAATTCGGTTTATATGAATACCAGGTGATGCCCTTCGGACTTTGCAATGCACCAGCAGCGTTCCAGTTTTTTATAAATGAGGTGCTGAGAGATTTTTTGGATATTTGCTGTATTGTATACATTGATGATATCCTAATCTATTCAAAAAACCAATCTGAGCATGTAAAGCAAGTACGAGCCATTCTTCAACAGCTTTTACAAAATTCTTTATTTGTCAAACTCGAAAAGAGTTTGTTCCATGTGACCACAGTTGACTTTCTGGGGTATATCCTCAGTCCGACTGGAATTGAAATGGACCCAAAGAAAGTCAAGGCAATAATAGAATGGCCCAGTCCCTCTTCAGTAAAGCAAATACAGAGTTTTCTGGGTTTTGCGAATTTTTATAGGCGTTTTATTAAGGACTTTTCTCAAAAAGTTACGCCTATCACAAAATTGTTACGCAAGAACACGAAATTTGAATGGGCTTCAGAAAGTGAACAAGCTTTTCAAGATTTAAAAGACCAATTTGTGACAGCCCCAGTGTTAAAGCATCCTGACCCCTCCCAGCCGTTCATAGTAGAAGCTGATGCTTCACAATTTGCCATAGGAGGAATCTTATCTCAGAGAAGTATTAAAACCGGACAATTGCACCCCATTGCATACTATTCTAGAAAATTAACCCCTCCTGAACAGAACTATGCAATTGCAGACCGAGAGTTATTGGCTATAAAAGCTGTGTTCAAAGAATGGCGGCACTACTTGCTAGGGGCTCGACATCCAGTGACCATATATACAGATCACAGGAATCTACAAACACTTAGATCTGCTAAAGCTTTGACTCCTCGCCAGCTGCGTTGGACTTTGTTTTTTAATGATTATGATTTCATCATAACTTATCGACCAGGAAAAGAAAATAACAAAGCCGATGCTTTATCTAGAATCGGTTTAAGTGATGACCTAAATCTACAAAAGGAAAAGTTACACCCTATAATTTCAGAGGATAGGTTTCAGATTGGTCTTGTTAACTCAGACGTTTTGCCTGATATTGAGAAAGCCTTACAAAATCATACAAAAGATGAATGGAATAAGCTTTTTCCTTTGTTACAATGGAAAGATAATTTGCTGTTTATGAATGACCAAGTGTTTGTTCCCGATGCAATTTTACAAGAAAAAGTGATGCAAAATTACCATGATTCTATGCTGTCAATTCACCCAGGGGTAACCAAAATGTATCAACTCATAAAAAGACACTTTTGGTGGCAGACCATGCTAAAGGACATTCAGAAATATGTGCAAACATGCACTGTCTGTAGCAGGAATAAGGCGGTTCATAAATCTCCATCTGGACTACTTATGCCTTTGCCAGTTCCTCCTCAGCCTTGGCATACGGTATCTTTAGATTTCATTGTAGAATTGCCTCGCACCACTTCAGGTTTTACCACCATTCTTACAATAGTGGACCACTTTTCTAGATATGCTCATTTCATTCCTTTAAAAAAGCTTCCTTCTGCCTTGGAGTTAGCACACATTTTTGTCTCACAGATTGTTAGGTTACATGGAATTCCATCTGTGGTGTTATCAGATAGGGGTTCACAGTTTGTGTCACATTTTTGGCAAGGTCTAGGGAAATCATTAAAGATGGAAATGCGCATGTCGTCCAGTTATCATCCGCAAACTGATGGACTAACAGAACGCACGAATCAGACAGTGGAACAGTTTCTACGCTGTTTGCTAACCACCCATGATCAGGAATGGTCAGATATCATTTGGGCCGCTGAATTCGCTTATAATAATTCAAACAATTCTTCAACTGGTATGTCACCCTTTTTCTGTGTCCATGGTTTCCATCCTAAAGACATGCTAGGTATAGATAAAAAGGTTTCTGATATGCCAGCAGTCACAGATTTTGTAAATAATCTGGTCTCTATTCAACTAGAAGCTCAACAGCAGTTAGTTCTTGCAAAAGAAGTACAAAAGAAATTTGCTGATAAACATCGGTCTAAGCAGCCCGCATATTCAGTGGGTGACGATGTATGGCTAGCCACAAAAAACTTAAGACTGAAAAGTCATAAGACATTTCGTCCTCGATTCATAGGACCTTTTCCGATAGAAAAGATTGTTAATCCAGTCAGCATGAAGTTGAAACTACCTGATTCTTATCGTATCCACCCAGTTTTTCACGTCTCACTATTGAAACCTTATGATCCTGACACTCGGAAGCTTAGTCAGCCACCTGCAATTGAGGTAGAGGGGGATTTAGAATACGAGGTAAAGGCGGTTTTAGATTCCAAAAGAAAGAAAGGGAAATTGTTTTACTTGGTGGACTGGAAGGGCTATGGTCCAGAGGATCGCTCCTGGGAGCCTCTAGAGAATCTAAAAAACTCTCCCAAAGTCCTAAAGACTTTTCATAATCGTTTCCCAGACAAACCAAAGCCAATTCCAATGGTATTAGGGGGGATTCTACGGGGAGGGTACTGTCATGACACCGTCTTTCCAAGCCCAAAACGAGCTTAGAACACCCTTCGAGGAAACCCACCCCTGTCCCGTGCAACCTGCACGCCTGTACCTAAAAAGGGAAAAAGAGGGTTAGCATGTAAAGTCATTAATAATGGTTCAATGTTCACTGTTATATGCATGTTTCAAACCAATGCCTTTATACGTTTATTATGATTGGCTGCAATATTCATGTGGTAATCCGTGTAGTCATTCAAGGGGAAAAAGACGCGCTTTGGTGTTGCATCAAGGAAAGGAAAAAAGACGCGCTTTTAAAACAACACGCATCTTTTGGGTGCGCGATGCAGAATGATTCAGCGCTCCATTCTCGGAGTGCTCGGCGGACTTTGGGCGTGGCACGCAGCCGTTCCCTGACGTCCTTGGGTGTGGCTAGACTATAAAAGCCACACCCAAGGTTCTAGAAGACGCTTGGTCTTCGGAGTGTCCTGGAGTCAACACCTGCATGGAAGAGCTCGCGTTCAGCATCGGAGATCTGGGACTGAGTCAGAGTCAGCAATCATCGGACAGCTCAGACAGCTCGGATTGAAAGCTAAGTACTTGTTTCTCTTCAAGGCGCCCAACGCAAGGATCCAAGAGACTTGTTTTGAACTTTGATTATTTTCAGGGTATTCTTTTGTAAACCAAGTCAAGGACTAATTCGAACAAGAATGTTTATGGGTATTCTTTTGTGAACCAAGTTTATTCTTCTGTGAACCAAGTCAAGGTTTAATTCGAACATGAATGTTAATGTTTGAAAACCTAGGTGGTGCATCTTAAAATGAGTGTATAGATAATATTCATCCTCACAGAGTTTTCTGAAGTTTCAGCCGGAATCGCAATAGTTTTGATCTTTATGGAAAAGTCGTGATAAACCTACCAAACAGGGAAAGGAAGTGAGTAGGATTTATTTTTAAGTTATTATAGGTAACAGGTAAAAGTGAGGGTTAAGAAAAGTGCAAATAAGTGTTGTTTCTTTTCATAGAAGTTTCAAACTCAAACTGGAGGCGGACAAGTCAACCACCTTCAACTGAAAGACCTCAACCCTTGCGCACACCACGACGACGACATCCTGGACGCGAAGACCTATCGAGTAGTTCGCAGGTAGGAGACTGCCTCCCCAAATGTCAAGGAAGAGTTAGAGGAGTAGATAGGAGATTAAAGAAATATAGACTCTTGCTAAAATTACATTCTTGTATATGTTTTCAGGTCGACTACTAGACAACAAGTAGCGTCAGATCCGGCCTCTCTCCCTGACTGCTACCCATCATCCTAGTGTGTTGTTAAGAATCACTGGCTGAAAAGGTAGGGTTTTGGGGGATTAGGCCATAGCGTCTCTGCAAAACCGATCAAGCACCTTACAGGTAAGGTTGGTGTTCAGCTCAGGTAAGAGTGCTTGATCATATCTGACACTCGCTCTTTTATTCTGGAAAACGGTACAGTTGGAGTGTGGCAGCCTCTATACTGTATTTGTTGACCTGCGAGCGGCCTTTGATCTTGTTCCCCGTAGGAAACTCTGGTCCGTGCTTTTTAACCTGGGGGTCCCGCAACACCTCCTAAATATAGTTATCAGATTACACACAGATAACCACGCCCAGGTCAGATGCGGCAGGGAGGGAACTTTATCGAACAGATTCCCTGTTGACAGGGGAGTTAGGCAGGGTTGTGTATTAGCACCGACCCTGTTCTGTCTCTTTGTCAACGGGGTCATTGCCCATTTGAATGGGGTTGAAAATAGAGATGCCCCCAAACTTGCAGGCAGCAGGGTGCCGGCGATTATGTTTGCCGACGACACCCTGCTGCTGTCCAAGTCCCCAATGGGGATACAGCGAGTCCTCGATGGCTTCGAGGCATTCTGTCAAGACCATGGACTTGAAATTAATGCATTGAAAACCAAATATAAGGTCTTCAATCCACCATCTAAAGCTCGCCCTAATCCATATATAGGTCCTAAAAGGCTAGAAAGGGTCAGAACCTTTGAGTACTTGGGGATCACCCTAAATTAAAAGATGACCTGGGGCCACCACCAGGAGAAATCCCAACTAAAGTTAGCCCAAATAGCTGGAGGAATTATCAAGCTTGTGAGTAAAAACAAATCTTCCTCCAAGCCGGTTGGTCCCCCGTTAGAGATCTATAGAGCACAGGCCAGGGGTGCGGTTATGTATGGAAGCGAACTCTGGGGCTACGCTTGTGAATGTGACATGGTAACAACAGAGAACACATTTATTAGACAGCTTTTATCACTTCCTCCTAGCACCCCATTATTGCCAATGAGGCTTGATTTGGGTTTGAGACCCCTTGATGAAGATCCCGGCCTACGGCCTTTAACATTTTGGCGTAGGTTATGGTCCGTACCAGAGTTACTCAACTATAGGTCAGAATTGCCGGGAAAATTCCATGGCTCAATTACATAAAGAATGAACTAGGGTGATTAGGACTACTTATGGTCCGACCCACTGTCATCTTGCTCTAGGGTCACACGGAGGCAACTTGTCACACTGTACCATGAAAGCAAAATTGCTGAACATTCACAAAGAACAGGCCTGGGCACCTTAACGGAATCATTTTTAAAGGCTAAGGACATCTTTAGGTTCTAACCCCATTTAGATGTTATATTTCCAATTATTTTAAGGAAATTGTATCTTCAATGGAGGTATGGCAGCCTGCCGATTCGAGCTTATACCAGCAAATGATCTGAGTCCTCGCTGAATCACTGCCCAGGGTGTAACCTAGAGCAGGAAACTGAATTGCACATATTGTTCTTTTGTAATGCTTACGTGTAGGCTAGGAGGCAATGGATTGTCCCGGTGTGTAAAAACCTGGGGTTCTCCCATTGTCTGCATGCATATAGGGTTTTCAAAACCGACATATCTGGGCCCATAGTTTTTGCAATAGCTAAATACCTGGGAATAGTCTGGCACAAGAGAAGACACCTATTAATTCAGGATGTATGATAACAGTTAAATCGCAAATTTATTGCAGTAATAAGGTTATTAAGTATGAGGCTGGTCCTCGTTTTATAAATTGCTTTCTAATGTTTTTATTCTTCTATTTTTATCTCTTTTAAATGTAATGCTTCTTTGCACCTTTTATGGCAATATGTTGCCGAAATAAAGTTGACAATGAATGAATGAAGTTCTAAATTATTTAGTGATGGTAAGTCATTCTTCCAATTCATTTTCAGATTTAGTTCATCAAACAATATAGTATTTTCGTAATTTCATTCAACCCATCACTGTTTATGTAAAGTTCCTATCTTGTAGTCATCTCGTACCACAATGCTCTATTGCTGCAGCTTTGTATCTTTCAGTCATTGAATTCCTGTTTATTTACACGGTGTGTAGAGTACCCAAACTCACTTAAACAGAAGGTTCCACACTCTCGCTGTATCCTAGTGTCACAGTGCAAAATCGCAGCCAATCTCACTTAATTAAAGTTCTTATTACTTGCCTTCCAATTCAGTATTGAAATCAGCAAGAAGTGCACCCGAAATTTCCTCGCAAACCCTAGCTGTTCCAAAGTCCATTTTAAAAATAGAAGCGGGCCTCTCATCGGTGGCCCTGCTATCAATACATTGTCAATGTCAAATGTTTCAGCCGGCGGGCGCTCATTTAGAAGTATTCCGAAAGACTCCTGACGAGAGGAGCGCCTCAGCCTCTCGTTTCGGGGCGTCAGACATCTCAGCATATCCTGTGCTTGGAAGGCTGCACCCACTCGTTGCTCGTGAGCCCTCGACGGAACAAGGAGCAATTTTGAGAACTTGTAATTCTTGTGTTTCTCTTTCAGTGACTTTACAGCGAAGGATCCAGGACTGTGTTGATCGACTCGGAGTGAATAATCGAAACCATGTCTGGCAAGAAGGCAGGAAAGGGTTCAGAGACAGACAAGATGCTTCGCATGTTGGTGAACAGAATGGCGAGAATGGAACGAAGCATCGGACAAGTCCCAGCGCTTGGTCGTGATTTGGCGGGGGTCAAGAAGCAACTGGCCGCAATGAACAAGCCTGGTAACCCGAAGAAGGTAATAGGCCCGGCATTGCCGGGAGTCGTCCCCGAGGGTAGAGGGAAGCGGGTCAAGAGGAGGGCGGTTGCAGGGGAGGTTCCGGTCCCTGAGGTGCCCCCGGTCATCCCTGCCATACCAGCTGATCACCCAGTTCCAACCCCAGACGCGGGTCAACCGATTCCGGTTGTGATTACGCCCGCTAACGATGAGGATATTCCTCCTGAATTGGCCACCCAGTTGGCCGCATGGCTCAATAAGAAGGCAGGGGGTGCTACGGCGCCCGGCGACACGGCCGAAGAGGCCAAATTACTAATCCAGCAGTTGCGGCAGTCACGAGATGCCGCGAAGGCGAATCTCCCTCTTGTTTCCCCACAGGTGACACCGGAAGGACCGGCAGCTGGTCGCGAGAAAACGGCGGGAACAACGACCGAACCGGGTAAGCTCGCTTTGCCAGTGGCGGGGGAGGGCTCATTGCCCTCAAGGCGGGAGAGGGTGGTTCAACATATCCCGATGGCCACGAAAGAATTGATATGGGCAGACAAGTATGTCAATATGTTTTCGTTGTTGACTGACCAACGCGAGATGGAATATGCTAAAACACAGAAAGATTTGTGGCACCCGAGCGTCTGGCGCGCCAAGATGGCGGAGTTCAGGGTGGAAGAGACGATAACGAATTGGGCGAAGGCTTTTGCAATGTTTACTGAGATTATTGGTGAACGTAAGCCCGAGGTATTGACCGAACTGTCTTGTTATCAGGCACGTATAATGGATTTTTATGAAATGTATGAGGGGGACGAATGGAAAGGTTACGACATGAAATTTCGTAAAGCGAAAGAGTATGATTCCTCTCTGACATGGGATTGCCTCGATTCAATTTCTTGGCATAAGCAGCTCCTGCCTGGGACGACAGGGACATCCTCGCCAGGTGGGAATGGGTCGGGGGTTTCCCTCCAAAAGCCCACGGTGCCCTTTCGAGCAGGCACCGGTGGTGATCACCAGCCGAAAACCGGCGGGGAATGGTGGAAAGCGGGGGGTCTGTTGGGGCTTCAATAGAGGCAACTGTAACAGGCCGCAAGGTACATGTAGGTTCAAGCATGTGTGTCCGGGTTGTGGGAATTCCTCACACCCGGAGAGTTCATGCAGATCGAAAAATAGCGGGTCGGCAGGTAAAGGAGGGTCCAAGCAAGACTGAGGTGGATCGTTGTGCACAATTGCCTACTCCCGTTGATCTCATGGCTATGACTCCTTGGTTAAACAAATACCCTGATTATGTCTCTGCTGGGCTGTTGAGGAAGGGATTCTTATATGGCTTCCACATCCCGGCGGGGGATTTTCGTGGGGAACCTTTTTGTAAAAACCAGCTTTCGGCACAGCATAATCCAGGTGTTGTGGAGAGGAAAATTGCTAAGGAAGTGAGTCTAGGCCGAGTGGCTGGGCCTTTTCAGCGCCCGCCAGTGGCAGGTTTCATCTGTTCCCCATTGGGGGTGGTCCCCAAGAAGGACCCGGGGGAGTTTAGGCTGATCCATAATCTGTCTGCTCCAAGGGGTTTCTCGGTAAACAATGCTATTGACCCAGAAGTTTGTTCGGTGCGGTACGCATCATTCGATGATGCCGTCACCATGTTAAATCGCCTGGGCCCCGGGGCGCTGATGGCGAAAGCAGATATTGAATCAGCGTTCCGGTTGCTCCCGGTACACCCACAGGATCAGCGTTTGCTAGGTTTTGCATTCCAAGGGAGTTACTACATGGATAAATGCATGCTGATGGGTTGCTCCATTTCTTGTGCCTATTTTGAAAAATTCAGCTGTTTTTTAGAGTGGGCATTTACCAAGGCTACAGGGCATAGGCATGTTATGCATTATCTAGATGACTTTCTGTTCTTGGGAGCAGCCGGCGACTCGAAATGTGCGCAGGCGCTACAGGACTTTTGCATCCTCATGAGGGAGTTTGGAGTGCCTTTGGCAGCAAGTAAGACGGTTGGACCATCTACTTCACTGGAGTTTCTGGGAATTGAGCTCGATTCTGTGGAGGGATGTTTCCGTTTGCCAGTAGGAAAGGTAGCTAAATTTAGGGCTTCCCTGGAACTTTGCCTTAGTAAAGAGAAAGTGACCCTGCACCAGTTACAGCAAACAGTGGGTCAGCTTAACTTTGCCTTGAGAGTGATACCAATGGCCCGCCCCTTTTCACGCTCTATTGCACAAGCTATGGTTGGTCTCAAGGAAGGACACCACCGCACGAGACTGTCGGCAGAGGTTCGCCAGGATATGCGCATTTGGTTGGCATTTCTGGCGGACTTCAACGGTCGTGTAGTGTGGAACAAGCCGCCAGCGTCTTCGGACGAGCTGGGTTTGTGGACTGACTCAGCGGGGAGCGTGGGATTTGGCGCCATCTTTGGTAATCGATGGTCGGCGCAAACATGGCCGATGTGGTGGCACACCAGCGGTCTCACAGGTAACATAGGGTTCCTTGAGCTATTCCCTATTTTTGTTGCTCTGATGGCATGGCCGGACGAGTTCAGAGACCGCTCTGTGGTATTTTGGTCGGATAATATGACTGTTGTCGAATGCATTAACAATCAGGCAGCTCGCTGCAAATGGATCTTGAGATTGTTGAAGGTACTTGTGCTCCTTTGCATGAGACTGAATGTACAGTTCAGGGCGAAACATGTGCCAGGTGTACTGAATCATGCGGCTGATGCACTCTCTCGTTCACATATGCAGGCGTTCAGGGGTTATCTACCTACAGCGGACCTAGCGGCGGCACCATTCCCCGAAGCACTCTGGTTAATCGGTGCCCCGGATTACAAGACCTCGTGGCAGCAAGCTTAGCCCCCAGGACGAGGAAGGCATACGAAGGAGCGTTTCATTCCTATTGTGCATTTTTGGGTCCGACAGGGAATCAGAACTGGGGTCAGGAGGATTCCTTCCTGGGATTCCTGGTAGCAATGCCGATCAGCGGCAACGGCTAGTAGGCACAGGGCGGCCATTTCATTCATGGCGCAGGTGCATGGCATAAAAGACCCGACGGGTTCCTTTTTGGCGAAAAAAGCCCTTCGCGGCTGGCAGCGCCTCGAGGGTCGCAAGCAAGATGAGAGGCGCCCGATTGGCTTAGAAAAGGTGTCCCTACTCATGGCGAAACTAGCCACAACATGCTCCTCCCAATTCGAAGCAGTTCTGTTCCGGGCAGCTTTCGCATTAGCGTTCTATGGGGCTATGCGGGTGAGCGAACTGGTCGCAAGGAATAAGAATGATGTGGAGGGAGGCTTGTGCAGGGATCACATCCTAATTAGGGGTGATTCGATGGTAGTCACGATAGCTAGGACCAAGACTGACCAGGGAGCTATGGGAAACAGTGTTGTTGTCCAGCGCGTTCGAGGGTCCCCCACGTGCCCGATAATGTGTATAGAGGAATACTTGGCACTGAGGGCGGATACATGGGGGGGGAGTTTGCTGAGGCACATTGATGGCACCGCACTGACGAGGTTTCAGTTCCAGAGGGTGCTAGCACTGACAATCGCTGCGGCGGGCATGGACCCGTGCGATTTTGGGACCCACTCCTTTAGGATAGGGGCTGCTACTGAGGCTACAGCCAGGGGTCAGAGTGCAGAGGAAGTGAAACAGTTGGGACGATGGTCCTCGAATTGCTTCAAAAGGTATGTGCGATTGCACATGTTGTGAAGTCAAGTGACATGCACTCACGCTTCTTGTCTTCTGTTTGATTTACAGTTTCGCGAGCATGTCATGCGGGGCGGAATTTGCAGTCGACCCAGTACCAGGAGACCAGCGGTCATGGATCACCGTCTGAGGAGAGAGTGGTTTGGGTCGTGGGCCACTCATACGTGAGGCGGGCCGGGGACGTATTCAGAGCAGGTGACGCGACTCGCGCAGCTGGGGAATACGGGTACAGAGTGGCCTTCCACGGACGGGGCAGGCTCTGTATTGACCAATTCGAATTTTTTGTTGAGGGTCTCTTAGGGCGGCAGAGGTCACCGCCATCTGTAATCATAGTACACCTGGGGGGCAATGACTTGGTGACACTGGGTAGATGGGTATTACTCGAGCAAGTTTTGTCTGCCGTTAGCTGGTTGGGAAAAAGAATCCCGGGGTGCACGATTGCCTGGTCCCACATGATTCCCAGGAAGGTATGGCGTGGGGGCCTTTCAGTGTCAGCACTGAACCATTCGGTGAAGAAGGTTAACAACAAAATTGGTAGATTGTTTTGCTCTGCGCAGTTGCATTGCATTCCTCATGGGTGTATTCGGGGTGAGCAAATGTATCTGAATGATGGGGTTCACCTGTCCCGGGAGGGGAATGTTTTACTCATAGGAGACTTCATAGCATGGATAAGGGGTTTGAGGAAGCATGACCTTTAGGAGGAGTTTGGGGGTGCCGGATAGCCGGTCAACTATCCGGCCTGTGGCGGTAAGGTCATGATCGGTGAGCAGTAATTTCAAGGTCCCTAGAGGGGGGCGCCACCCACTATGGATGGGAGCGCCCGGGGGGAGGCGGCCATTGGCCCCTCCCACTGGGAGGCGGCACCCACAAAGGATGGGTCGCCTAAGGGGAGACGGCCATAGGCCCCTTCCAGGGGAGGAGGCGGCTATATGCCCCTCCTACGAATTTCCCGGGGCCCGGTTATCCGCGACGGCGGATATGATAGAGAGTGTGGGGATGGGAGGGGGAGTCCACGCTGTCCTTCCTACAGATACCTCACACGGGAGCTCGGACGACCTTTAAGATGGCGTCGAGCGAAAAGGGGGGCCCCCAACAATACAAGGGAAATTAGAGTTGGCAAGGAGGGTACAGTCCTCTGCGCTGCCGCCACTCACACCGTGAGGGCGAGAGTTTTTTGGTAGTAGGGATCTGAAACCGGTTAAGACCTTGCCGTTGGCCCTTAATGCTAGGATGTACAATTTTAATTTAGAATGTATGCATTTGCAGGATGTTAGACTCGGCTAGGAAACCTTTGTATTAGAGATTTGTTAAGGTTAGCCAAAGAACATGTCTTCATCGAAATGTAATAAATGAAAATTGTACATGATTATGAAACTTTTATTTAATGTTTTAAATTTTGTTTCATATTTTAATAAATACGGCCGGGAGGGTGACTCCCTCCCGCCTTCCAAAAGTTCAGAACTGCGTCCGACTTCCCATCCTTGGGGATTGTGTTGGGAGGGGGTGACGGGCATCCTGGCCATATGGAAAGGGGCGACCACTCGGTCCCCCCGAACGTATGGTTGGGTGCCCCGATCCTCCCGGGAAACCATTGTGGGCGGGGGGCGTGTCTCGGCTGGTATGCCCGAAGCGGCGTAGCCGGGGCGCGCCTTTTCCCGCCCAGGAGGGGTTGTCCTACACACCTACACCGATGGCCATGCCCAGTAGGCGTACCGGGGGAGGGTACACGCCCTCCCCGAAGAAGAATAAATAGAGCTGGAATCTGAAGAAGCGTCCTCTTGTTCCTGTGCTTGGAAGGCTGCACCCACTCGTTGCTCGTGAGCCCTCGACGGAACAAGGAGCAATTTTGACCCACCCACCAGCCCCTTATAGCAATGTTTGGTTTTGCAATAAAGTTTTTTGCTCTGATAGCCCCCTTTTTTCCTCCGTATAGAATTAAATGAATGTCTAGATTGAGGATGTGACTGCTGTCTGTAGGATACTGTTTTTCTTATAGGAGTAAACAGTTTTGATACAATTAGACATGCTGATATTTTCTTCCTTAGTAGGTGAACAAATGTCGTATTTATTTTGGTCGGGCGGTAAGGTCATGATCGGTGAGCAGTAATTTCAAGGTCCCTAGAGGGGGGCGCCACCCACTATGGATGGGAGCGTCCGGGGGAGGCGGCCATTGGCCCCTCCCACTGGGAGGCAGCACCCACTAAGGATGGGTCGCCTAAGGGGAGACGGCCATAGGCCCCTTCCAGGGGAGGAGGCGGCTATATGCCCCTGCTACGAATTTACCGGGGCCCGGTTATCCGCGACGGCGGATATGATAGAGAGTGTGGGGATGGGAGGGGGAGTCCACGCTGTCCTTCCTACAGATACCTCACACGGGAGCTCGGACGACCTTTAAGATGGCATCGAGCGAAAAGGGGGGCCCCCAACAAGACAAGGGAAATTAAAGTTGGCAAGGAGGGTACAGTCCTCTGCGCGGCCGCCACTCACACCGTGAGGGCGAGAGTTTTTTGGTAGTAGGGATCTGACACCGGTTAAGACCTTGCCGTTGGCCCTTAATGCAAGGATGTACAATTTTAATTTAGAATGTATGCATTTGCAGGATGTTAGACTCGGCTAGGAAACCTTTGTATTAGAGATTTGTTAAGGTTAGCCAAAGAACATGTCTTCATCGAAATGTAATAAATGAAAATTGTACATGATTATGAAACTTTTATTTAATGTTTTAAATTTTGTTTCATATTTTAATAAATACGGCCAGGAGGGTGACTCCCTTCCGCCTTCCAAAAGTTCAGAACTGCGTCCGACTTCCCATCCTTGGGGATTGTGTTGGGAGGGGGTGACGGGCATCCCGGCCATATGTAAAGTTTGTGTCTTGTAGTCATCTCGTACCACAACAACCAAAATGCTCCATTGCTGCAGCTTTGTATATATATATATATATATGCAAAAGGTCGAATTTTTAGATGTGGAGGTTTATATCTGTGAGAATGTTATTCACACTAAACTCCACAGGAAACACACGGCAGGCAATTCTATTCTACATGCCTCTAGTCCCCATCCTCGCCATCTTATCAAGAGTATCCCCTATGGGGAATTTTTAAGAATTTGGCGTATTTGTAGTGATGACAATGGTTTTGAACAGTGCCTAAATGAGTCATTTGATAGTTTTTTTAAACTAGGTTACAGAGAGACTGATCTTAAAAATGCTCTTAAAAAATGGTTTTAACATTTGATGCTTCAAACAATGCTATTCAATCCGAAAGTGAGCCTAAAAACTGTATTGTTGTTCCTTTGAAAGAAGATCAGACAGTTAGACTGATTACAACTTTTTGCAATCAAGAAAAAAAGATATGAAATATCCTAAAATCTAACTGGCCTATTTTAAAAACGGATATTACTTTGGCACCACTACTTAGTGAGGTTCCTTGTATTACCTTCCGAAGGGCACCCTCGATGAGGGATTCCCTTGTTAAAACCAGTCCCGATGTAGTGAAAACCAATAACTGTCTCTCCAATCGTACAGGTTTTTTCAAATGTAGTTCATGTAGGGCTTGCAAATTCGGAGTTAATAAGAAAGAATATTAACACCTTCCGAGTTTCGAACGTTCAGCGCCCAGTGCTGAACG